>NW_021318669.1:143162-153063 GCF_001605985.2 Dendrobium catenatum
AGGGCTTCTCCGCCTAGCTGTGGGGGCTAAAGGAGAGTCACGATTTTAGTGCAATACTTGGAGGGTGCCTCCAAGGAGTGGATGTAGGTCAAGGTTTGACCAAACCACTATAAATCCGGTGTGTTCTTTTCTTATTATCGTTTCCGCATTTATTTTTCTTCCGCACTTTGTTTGTGGTGATTTTGGTTGGAGTTTTATCTTGGGTTTTAAAGTTTTCCAATTCACCTCTCTTGGTTAGCTTGGGCCAGTTCTATAGGGCTTAACATCCTTAACGAACTTTCATGGACGATTAGTGCCTCCAAATTGAAAATTAGGGCTTTTTTAAAGGCTCACTATTTAAGCAATTGTATTTATCTTTAGGAAAAATCTTTGTTGTTGAATTATCTTAAGAGAGAGCTTAAAGATGAAAGAGAAGAAGAGGTTTGGGAGAGAACAGTTTGAGAGATCCTTGTGGGAGGAGTAGTGAGGGATTCACGAAAGTTGCTCCAAGCAAGATTTACACCATCTTCTTCAAGCTTCTTCCTTAGTTCCTTGGTTTCTATAGGTAGACTTTCATCAACATCAGATCCAGGTTCTCTGCCTTCACCAAGAGGGTCAAAAAGGATTCTAAGATTCTCTACCAACTCTAAGAGGAAGTAAAAGATTCCAAGGTACTTTGCCTACTCTATGAGGGAGTAAAAAGATTTCCAGGTTCTCTACCTACTCCAAGAGGGACTAAAAGAATTCAAGGTACTTTGCCTCACTGAGTTGGTGGAAAGATTTTGTAATGGCTTCTCTGCTTTGATGTGGGGGCAAAAGGAGAGATACTACATTTAGTGGAATGCCTATAAATGATGTTTCTGGGGAGTTGACGTAGGTCAAATTGATCGAACCACTATAATTCTTATGTGTTCTTTCTATTTACTTTTTTGCATTTAATTTTAGCATTTTTTTGTAATTTGTTTTGTGTTTAAAATCTCTAATTTTAGTTATTGTGAAATTAGTTTTGCTTTTACATTATGGCATAAAATTTTCTATTTTAAAATATTCAAAAAGATTTCAAAAAGATTTTTTTTTGCCTTATAAAACTTTTTAAAATAACCAATTCACTCCCTCTCTTGGTTAGCCTCAGGCTAGTTCATAAATATTTAATAACCCTCTTGAACTTTTAACAAACACAATTCTAAGAGCTTTATTTAGGGTCTTGGTCCAATTGAAAATTCCCCTATAAAAGAGAAAAATCCAAAGGGCTTTATAGTTTGGACATGCTTACATTGGATTTGAACTTGATTTTGATTCAAGGATTTAAGGATTAATTGATTAGTAAAGTTTGAATGATTGAAGAAATTAAAAATTGAATGATTGATTGTATTTAGTTGAAGATGATTGAAAAATTTATGAACTGATTAAAAGATTTAAGTGATTGAGCCAATGACAATCATTGGGTAATTAAAATTAATTGAATGATTGAATGGTATTTAAAAATTTAAGCTTTACATATTAAATGATTGAATTTTAGTGATTAGATATTGTAATTTTGATTGAAGTTGAATGATTGAATGTAACTAATGTTTATAGTTTTTCCCTCATAAAAAACTGATGTCAATAATAGTGAGTGTACTCATTATCTGAGGAAGTATTTTAGGGAAGTGCTATGTGCTCATTAGATGATGATTTGGGTGTAAACAATAGGGACACAAAATTGTAATCACAGGTAAGAGGAAGATTGGAATCTTAAATAGGCCAATTGAGGAATATTTTTGGATAGGAGATGATAGGGTCAAGGGTATACAATGAAGATCTGCAGACATGGCTAATGATAAACATGTTTGTGGTAGTCACAAAGAGTGTATTACATAAGAAATGATAGCACTTTATAAGTAGCTACACTAGTACTACCTTGAGTGTACAACCAATAGCTACAGGAAGATAAAAACAGGCCTAAGAGTTCCATTGATAAGAATTTATTTATGTATAACATAAATTTTCATTTCATAAATTAACGAAATGATTTAATGATCTGTATGATAGGGATTTGATTTCTAGGTTGGTTAAAATTTCAACCTGATTTTGATTTAATTTCTAATATGCTTTTGATTGAATTATAATTTTTATTATATTAATTTAATATTGGCAAAAAAAATATTTTGTATCAATTTTGTACCCCAAATCCTTAATAGAATGTGAGAGATGACATTTTTTCAAGATGGATAGATAGTTATAACATTAAATTAATTTGTCCTAAATTCTTGAAATTTGGTTGGTGGAGCACAATGGCATTGGTAGACAGTGCTGTATCTTCAAGCTCTCTAGGAAATATTTTAAAAATGAACTAACTCTATGGTGTTATGCACTTAGTGAGTAACACTATAGCAGTGAGTCTAGGGCATTGTGGTGTTAGGACAAAAATTTATTTTTTAAAATAAAATTTCTTAAAGTATTTAGATTAAATTCCACCCCATAACCTCCACACCCTCATTTAATTGTCTTGACAGAGAAGAAAAGGAAAGGAGATGTAGAAGAGAGAAAAGAGAGAGGAGAGAGAAGGGATTTTATGGCTTTTGCTTTCATCACTATTATTACAAAATTTATTCTGATTATTGTACGTGACTTTTATCATACCTTTATTTTCAAATATTTTGATTTGAAAATGTATTATCCTACCTAAATTGATATTTATTACATTTTCTCCCAATTTAGTAAACTTCCATGACATAACTTTTAAAATATTATAGTACTTATTATTCTAGTCATTTTGACTTGATAATTTTATATTTTCACCAATTAAAATTGTTTTTTTTTTTTCATTTTATATGTTTTGAGTAGGAATAAAATACATAGTGATTTTGGCAGTTTTATATGAACATCATTTTAGCATTTTGCTACAAGTATATTGATGAGATAAGCACTATGAATGAATATATATAATGAATAATTTCCAATTATTATTAATTTTATATGTTCCTATATTATGTGTAAATAAGAAAGGATGGTTGTTAAGAGAGGTTAGTTAGAGATTGATTATACCCTATACAAGAGGGTAGGCTGACGGGCTTTCCTTAATAAGTTTTGTAGTGATATCCTTGACCAAGATAAGAATCAATATTATGAGTTATAAGGAGTTTGAGATGTTGATGGGAAAGAGTGATGATTCTTCAAGAAAGCCACTTGGATATTTAATTAAAGATTAATATTTTAAAATAAATATGATATAGATATAATTACTAAATGAATACAACATAAGACAGAATTCTTTACTTATTTAGTATGATTAGTGTGATTTCTTATACAAGCATACATACATTATTATCAATAGGATATTAATTTCAAAATTAATGTATAAATGTGATTAAGAGAATGAAAAGATACTACTAATGAATCTGTATGTATAGATTCTATATGATATAACTACATAAATGATAATACCTTTTTTATTATAATGAATTTCTGAGAGTTGCACAAATATTTAGCATTAATGATTGATTTGATCTCGATACATTTGATATTAGTGCATGAGTGTTATTTATGATTTACAACTTCGTTCTTCTAGCATCCACTATGGTATTATTTATTATCCTATTCTAAATATTACATAGAATTATGATCAAACTAAATGTCGCCATCATGATTAGAGTGACCATGCATATTTTATCTTTTTTGTGCATTGGGTCTAGTTATAGGTTTTGGTGATGTACTGAGCTTTGTAAGCTCATTATATAGATTTAATGTATTTTATGACAGAGCGAGGATCCAGTATTTTAAGATTAATGAGTATGGATTTATAGATTTAGTTTTATTTTTGTTGTTTTTTTTTGTAGTCAAATGTTTTGCCAAATAATAGATATAAATTAATTAAACTTGTGGTTAATAATAATAATTTTTGGAAAGAAAATATATATATATTTAATTTATTTGTTATTTTTTTTTTCTATTGTTCAATTAGTAGCTATGATAATTTAAAAAAAATAAAAAGAAAAAGAAAATATACAATTCATCCAATTTTGATCTTGGTGCATGATAGTCAATATCATAGCATTATTGTTAGAAGAATTAAATTTTCACTGAATCTATAAGAATTGATTTGTGTGAGATGGATAGTGATTGGGTAGCTTAAGGTGCATTGTTTTGCATACTTGATTGATTTCATGTGTAAACAATTTGTATATATTAGCATCAATAATGGATCCACCTGTACCACTTGGATAGAATGTATCAAATGAGCATAATGTTAAAACCTTTTTCCTCCAGACAATATAATACAGCTAGCTAGTGCGATAACATAGTCAATGGGTGATGCACAAAGCATGCCATTTGGGAGCAAGGAAGAGGACAGGGACAAGCTTCAACATGTATTCCATAAATTGAAACCTCCACTATTTAAGGGATTTGTAGAACCTCAAATTATAGAATATTAGACATTGAGGATAGAGATATTATTTGGCAGCATGTAGTGTCTAGAAAATAGGAAGTTACCATTGGTTATCTTTTTATTTGATGGAGAACAAGAAAGATGGTGGGTGGGACAATAGTAAGAGAAATTTTAGGGGATGACAAATATAGAGATCACTTGTATAATTTTTTAAGAGCATGGTTTGTACCTCCTTTAGCTTAACAATTATGAAAGAAATATTTATGAGATTGGAGCACAGATACAAGAAATTAATATAGTATAAAATTGATTTTACTATATTATTTTGGTACGCTCCTCACTTTATCCTAATAGCTAAAGAAAAATGCTATAGATTTTTGAGGGGATTGAATAGAGAGCTATGACATCCATTAGTACCTCTACAAACTCAAGAATTTTTTAGCTAGTTATAAGAGGAAGATTTATATAGATTGATTTGCAATACCTACATTTAAGCAAGATATGAGTAGGATAAGGGCTAGGTATGAATCAAGAAGGGATAAGGAAAGCATAAGTGATAAGAGGAGTAACTCTAATGATGTTCGAAGGGGACCAATAAAATCTTCTAAAAGCTATAATTAGTGTACTCATTATGGGAGGAAAAATCTAGGGCAATGTTATTTTTTTACACGATAATGCTTTGGATGTGGATAATAGTGTCACAAAGCTGGAGAATGCCGTCATAGAAGGACAAGAAGAAGATGGGATTCTAAAATAGGTTACTCTACTCAGATTTTTGGATAGGAGATGGAAAAGTCAAGAGCGTACATTGAAATATCTAGAATAACATTGATGATAGAAATATATGTGGTAGTTAAGAGAGTTTACTACACAAGAAATGTTAGCACCTATACTAACACTTGTACAAATACTATCTTGAGTGTATAATCTGTAGCTAGAGAAAGACAAAAAATATGCCTAAGAGTTTTACTGGTAAGAATTTTGTTATGTATGACATAGAAATTCATTACATAAGTGATTGAAGTGTGATTGGATGATCTACATGACTATATAATAGGGATTTAATTTCCAGGTTGACTGGATTTTTAGCATGATTTTGATTTAATTTCTAGAAATCTTTTAATTGAATTTAAATTTTTGTTATTTTGATTTAATGTTGGAATGAAATTATTTTATATCAATTTTGTATCCCAAATCCATAGTGGAATTTTGGGAATGATATTTTTGAATTAAGTTTATTTAAATTCTTGAAATTTTGTTGGTGGAGTGTTATGGCACTAGGTGGACAAAACTATGGCATCAAATAAAGTTTTTGAAAATTGAACTAATGATGTGCTACTATGCTCTCCAGTGGGTAGCACTACAGCGTTGAGTCTAGAATACCACGGTGCTTGGTCAAAAATTTTATTTTTTTAATAAAGTATCTTAAATCACTTTAATTAAATCCCTCACCATAACCTCCCCACCCTAATCTCACTGCCTTATCAGGGAGTAAAATTAAATGAGAAGGAGAGGATAGATAGAGAGAGAGTGTGTGTGTGAGTGAGAAAGAGAGAGAGAGAGACAGAGAGAGAGAGAAGAGAGAGATGGGTTTTTGTGGCTTCTTTTTCTATCACTTTTGTTATAAAAAAAATTTTGCTCATTATAACTGAATTCTATCCTACCTCTATTTTCAAAGATTTGATTTTCAAATTTATTCTCTTACCTAAATTAATATTTATTGCATTTTCTCCCAAATTAATGAACTTTCACGGCATAACTTTGGATATATTGTAGTGCTGATTATTCTGGTCATTTTGATTGGATGATTTCTATCAATTAAATATATAGTTATTACAGTTAATACATTTTGATATATTGTAGTTAATATGGTAATTTTGGCATTTTCGATATGAGCATCACTGTCATTTTGCTACAAGCATACTAATGAGACATGAATTAGGAATGAATAAAGATGAACAAATAATTGTAATTTTTATTAATCATATATGTTCTAGAGATTGATTATTATTAAGAGAGTTTGACTAGAGATTGATTCTACCATATAGAGGAGGGTGAGCCTACAAGTTTTTCTTAAAATAAGATTTGTGGTGATATTATCGACCAAGATCTGGATCAAGATTAGGAGTTATAAAGAGTTTAACTTGGTGACGGGAAAGAGTGGTGATTCTTAAAGAAAACCACATGAATATTAAATTAATGATTAAGATATTAATGAACATGGTATGGTACGATTACTTTTAAACACCACACAAAATAGAACACTTTATTTTTTTAGTATGATTAGTATGATTGCTTATATATGCATACATACACTATTATTGATATTATATTAATTTTAAGATTAAGATATAAATATGATTAAGATAATGATAAGATACTACTAATGAATCTACTTGTGTAGATTATATATAATATAATTGTATAAATGATTATACCTTTTTCATTATTATGAATATCTCACATTTGCATAGATATTTGGATATAATGAATGATTTGATCTCCATAAATTTGATAATGGTGCACAAGTGATATTTTTTAATTATAACTTTAATGTTCTAGTATCCACACTTGTACTATTTCTTTAATTTATGATTATCTTATTCATGATATTGCATAAAATTATGATCATACTAATTGTTATAGTTACAATTTGAATGAACCATGCATATTGTCTCTCTTTTTGTGCTTTGAGTCTAGTTGTATGTTTTGTGACCTGAAGGGCTTTATAAGCTCATTATATGGTTTTAATTGATTTTAGGTCAAGGTAGGGATTTAGAGGTATAGGATCGATCAAAGTCTAGATTTATAGGTATAGTTTTATTTCTACTATTTCTTTTGTATCCAGAAGCTTTGGAAATCGATAATGTTGCAATTCATGACACCTAATTTGAGATTTTGATAATGATAAATAATGTCATCTAATTTACTATTCATTGAATATATTTTATTTCTACTATTGTATATGAGTACTAACATTTCAGGAAGATCATAAGTTACTCAGGACAACAAGAAGACTCAAGTTTGGGTAGAATAGGAGTGTGAGTTTTTAATATTGTAATATCTTCATTTATTTTATTTTCTCTTTTATTGAGTCAGGCCACAAATTGTATGTAAATCTGAGCAACCATGCACACACACAGGGGGAGAGGGTTTTTTAAAAATAGATTTTTTTCTTCTCTATTAATCGTACAGTACGATTTTCTATCGTACTGTACGATATGATCTGGCTGAAACATATTTCTATGAACAGGTCATACTGTACGACTACGATCATATTATACGATGTGTTACCTATCAAAAACCCCAGCTGCCAGATTTAATTTAAGAACATTTTATAGCCGTTCGTATTATATGAAGACCTTTATACTGTATGATGTATTTTGAATACTTACTTAAATTATCCTGTGATTAGTGGAATAAATCAAGGATTAATTTATGATTGGTAATCATACTGTATGAACCAGTTTATACTATACAATAAACTGTGGCTATTTTTGATCGTCCTGAAGTTTGTCCTAGACGATCCCTTGATTTTTCCTAATCCTACTGTACGAAGTAGATCGTACCCTATGATGTACAGAGATGAATTTTGATCATCCCGAACTTCATCTTGGACGATACCTTGATTTTAACTAATCATACCGTATGAAGTAGGTCGTACCCTACGATGTATAGAGATAAGTTTTGATCGTCCTGTACTAGTTTATATCATACTGTATGAACTTATTTAGAAGTTTTGACCTGTTCATAAACCTTCATACTAGGACGAAGCTCATTTATACTAATCATACTATACGATATGGAATCGTAATGTACGATAGTAATGGATAATTTGAAAAATTTTAGGGTTTTTGGAGCCCATTTTTAAGTATCAAAAAGTTATGTTTTTCATATGTGACTGTGAGAGGGGAACGTGATTAGAGCAAGAATTCTTGGGAGGGAACTCTTGAGAAGATTTTAGTGTTTGAGAGAGGAATAAGAGGGTGAGCCTGGTGAGGGAGATCACATGGTTGCTCCGTTCTTGCTGCACTTTGTTCCTCATGTGGCCTGAGAAGATCTTGTGGGAGGCTCTCTGAGGGGGAGACTCTTCTACATCCGTGTCCTCTAAGGTACTCTGCCTTCTCTAAGAGGGATAAAAATGAGAAGGTATACTACCATTGCTAGGAGGGTGACAAAGCTCTTGGCACTCCGCCATGCCGGTTTGGTGAAAGTGAGTCTTTTAAGGGCTTCTCCACCTTGCCGAGGGGGAAAAAGGAGAACTATAGTTTTGTAGTGAAATTTCTGAAGTGGATGACTCTTGGGAGTGGATATAGGTCAAGTGACTGAACCACTATAAGATCTCTAGTGTGATTTTTCCTTTACCGCTTTTATTTTCATTTGCATTTTATTTTCATTATATTTGCTTGGTGATAATTATGGTAAAAATCATTGTTGTAAATTGAGTTCAAATACTTGCTTCTGCATTAAATTTTTATGGTTAAAATTTAAAAACAAAAAATTTATTAGAACTCCAATTTAGGATTTTTTTATTGCAACAATTTTCGCAATTCACCCCCCCCCCCCCTTGGCGGACCCCCCCCCCCCCTCTTGGCGCATCTAGTAATTTCAATTAGTACCATAGTGGAGTTTCAAAAATAGCATTTTAAAAACATTAAAAATCGATCATGTCTCATTTTGGTAATCGTAATGCTGCAGAGGGTTACTCCATAACCCGTCTACTATTGCAAATCTATTTTCATGACTTATGCTTTGAAGATTGACAAACACTATTGATTCCCTTGGACTGCCTGCTACTTCTAACTTTTCAGGAATCAAAGTTCGGATGAACAAATGAAGCCAGTTCAAGATTGCATAGGTTTAGGGTTGAGTCAGTCTGTACTTTGTTTTTTCTCTTCTTGAGTCTATTTGTAATGTTCAAAGAGACTGATGCTAAGTAACCCAACACACACACACACTTGAGATCTATTCAGGATTCTTAATTAAGGCAGCCGTCATTAACAGATCGTCCTGGACGATACGTGTATCAGTCAGGACGATAAGCTCAAAACAGAAAGAAGTTGCCGCCATAAACAATTAAGGTATTATGTAATTTTTGGTAATCGGCCAGGATGATCTTGGATCGGCCTTGACGATATTCACAATTATACCTTAATTAATCAGACAAATCAAGGAAGTAATTAAGGATGATTGATATGATCATATCGTCCTGGACGATCACAGGATTGGTATGATCATATCGTCTTATTCAAAAACCTTAGTTACTTCTGGACAATAAATATCAGACAGCTTGAATTCAGGGCGATGCTCTGGACGATTTTTCTCTGATTTGAACTGATCGGTCGGGACGATCATGAGATCGGCCTAGACGATCAAGCCAATTTTAAATCGTCCAGTTTGCATTCAGGGCGATGCTCTAGCCAATCTTCTGAGATTTGTACTGATCGGCCAGGACGATGTCCACTCAAAAGCAAGCGATATTGTTGACAACTTGCAATTAATGAGCTCGTTTGAAGCTCTTCTATTTAAGAGCTCTTGTTCAACATTTTTGAA
>NW_021318669.1:160227-201436 GCF_001605985.2 Dendrobium catenatum
GTCTCTTGGTCTAGTAGGAAGAAAAACTATGTTGCTCTTTCCACTGCTGAAGCTGAGTACATTACTTTTGGAAGTTGTGTGGCCCAAGTCCTTTGGTTGAAACAACAGGTATTGGATTTAGGATTACCTGTAGGCACCATCTCAATCTTTTGTGACAACACTAGTGCCATATGCATATCTAAGAATCCTATCCAACATTCAAGGACTAAGCACATTGACATTAGGCATCACTTCATTAGAGATCATGTGACTAAGGGAGACATTGAGTTACACCATGTGACAACTGAAAATCAACTGGCTGACATCTTTATTAAACCACTGGCCTTCGACACTTTCAGTTCTTTAAGGACCAGATTGGGTGTGATTGACATAAATGCATAAAACTTGATCTTTAAATTACTTTCTTTTGCTTTTGTTTTTTTATTTTATTTTATTTTTCTCTTAATTTTTGGTGTGTTTTACTTTCTTTTGTGTGTGTTTAAAAAAAAACTTAGTTTTCAAAATCATAGCTGAAATGATATCATATTCCTTGTCCTTATTTTTGAAAATTTGTAGTCAATGTATTTTTCATCTCTTAATCTCTTAGATGATAAAAATATTTTGTGATTGTGTCTCTTTCTCTAACCGATTTTAGTGGCATAGTTTTCTTTTCTAATCAAAAATCTATTTCAAATTAGAGATTATGTATGAAATTAAGATCATTTCTTAAGCTTGCTTAAGCAAATCTATCTTGTATTTATAATGATCAAAGTCTTTTTGTCACATCAATATCCCTCGTTACTCTTGTCTTTGATTATTGATTATGTTTATGATAATTCTTCCTTATGTTAGAGAGAGAGCTCCTATTCTCTAATATCTAAGAAGATATACTCACAACTAAGATTTTTTTAAGAGATTAGAGAGGATCTTGTGAGGGGATTCATAAGGGTTGCTTCAAGGATCGCTCTGCTTCTTCTTCGTCTAGAGTTTCTCGTTCATGGAAGGGTCGGTAGAGGTAAGGATTCAGCATCTAATTGTGGTTCTCTACCAGCTTTAGGAGGAAGCAAAAGGAGATAGGTTCTCTGCCTTGCCGGGGTGGCAAAAAGAGGTTCTTTGTAAAGGCTTCTCCGCCTAGCTGTGGGGGCTAAAGGAGAGTCACGATTGTAGTGCAATACTCGGAGGGCGCCTCCGGGGAGTGGACGTAGGTTGAGTTAACCTAACCACTATAAATTTCTGTGTTCTTATTTCTTTCTTCCGCACTTTAAATTTCCGCGCTTATTTTTCTTGTGGTGTGATTTTGGTTTGTGAGATTTTTACTTCTTTGTCAAAAAAAATTTTTAAAATACCAATTCAACCCCCCCCCCTCTCTTGGTTAGCTTAGGCCAGTTCTATAGGGCTTAACATCCCTAACGAACTTTCATCTACCACTTTTTGACAATATCAGGTTTGATTTCTGGAAAATTAGAATGTCTATTTTTTTATAGTCTATTGATTATTGCATGTGGATGTTAGTTAATGATGGTTATGCTGCACCGTTTAAACTTGTGAATGGAGTGAAAACTCAAGTGCCTTTTAATGAATGGAGCAATGAGGATAGGGAGTTAGCTCAATTGAATGCGAAGTGTTTAAACTGTTTCTTTTATTCTTTAAAATCTGAGGACTATATGAGAGTTTCTACCTGTGCTACTCATAAGGAGATTTGGGATAGACTGTGCATCACGTACGAAGGATTTATTGAAGTTAAATAGTCTAGACTTAACATTCTATTGTATGATTATGAACTCTTCCGTATGAAACCTAGCAAAATAATATCTGATATATATACTAGGTTCACCCAAATTATGACTTCCTTGCATACATTAGGTAGAGAAATTTTAAATTCTGAGAAGGTTAATAAGATTTTTAGATGCTTACCTAGTTCCAATGATGCTAAAATTATTGCCATCACTAAATCTAAAGACATAAACATTTATTCTATTGATAATTTGCTTGGGTCACTCATTACATACGAGCAAGGAGTGAGTCAAAGGCAAAGTGATGCAGGTGAAAAGAAGGAACGGACTGTGACATTAAAAGTAAACAATTCATAACGTGAAAGCTCTGCAGGGGAGGAAGAAGATGACATAGCCTTGATGTATCGACAGTTCAAGAACTTTTGAAAAGAAAATAAAGGCATTATCAGAATAATTGGAATAAAGGTAAAAGCTCGAGGTTTACTAAAGTTTCATCTGATACAATCTGTTTTGAGTGCAGGAAATCAGGTCACCTTCAAGCTGGTTGCCCCAACCTAAAGAGTCAACCAGCTAAGGAAAAAGGCGAGGACAAAGACAAGTATAATAAAGGGAAGATGAAGACACAAAAAGCATTTTGGGCCGACTCTGCCTTAGAATTGTCAGAAGAAGAAGCAGAGGAGGAGATAATAAATTTATGTCTAATGGCTAATGATAATCTTGATCAATCAAATTAAGATGAGGTATGCCAACTTTCATATGAATATTTACTGCTTATTTCTAAAAAAATTCATGACTCATATAGAAAATTGAAAAAGATGCATGCTAGTCATAATATTGATTTTAGTACTTTACAAATTGAGCATGCTAACTTAGTTAAAGATTATTCTGATTTAGATAGAGATCACATGTCCATGTTTGATGAGTATAATGCATTTAATAAGAAGCATATTGAATTAACAGAAGTGCATGAATCATTGAAAACCATGCATGTTGAACTAGAAGAGGATTTTGACAGACTAGACAAACTTGCATTGGAGGTAGATCACAGTGAACATTTATTAAAACGGGAAGTTCAAGGATTGACATATCAAAATAACACATTTAAAGTAAAAAATCAAAGAACTAGAAAAAGAAAATGCATCACTCACATTAGCTCAATCTAGCAAACCCCCAGCACTGCATTCTTCATAAAACTTTAGGAAGAGGTAACACCACTCTCATAGGTTAGTAAACCCATTTATCGGTGTTAGGTGATTCTCTTATGGCATGCTAGGTCACATAGCCCACACATGCACGATTCACCGTAGGACACACCTGGTATGGAGACCTAAATTGCATCCGTCACAGCATAGCATGCCTATATCTCATTCATGCAAATATAAGGAGGAACCCAAACTCCGTTGGGTTCCCAAATCTAACCCTTGAATGAAAGTGTAGGGATTCTCCCATAAAAGACCTAGCGAGAGCATGTGGTACATAGATAGTGAATGCTCTTGATATATGATTGGAGATATGAAGAAGTTTATTTTACTGGAAATCAGGACTGGAGGCAAAGTAGCATTGGGAGACAGCACCACCAGAAAAGTGGTGGGCTCAGGTGTTGTTGGTAATGCTAAGAATTTAGTAATTGAAAATATTTTATTAGTTGATGGTTTGAAGCATAACGTACTTAGCATTAGTCAATTATGTTATAGAGGTTTTGACATAAAATTTCTCTCTGACAAATGCCTGATTAGTTTAAATGATAAACTTGTTTTAGAAGGAAAATGAATGAATAATGTTTACATGTTAGACCTTGATTGTATTGATAGTTCAAATTCATTTTTCTTGAAAATAATTGTAGATGCTCATGGCTATGGAATAGGAGACTATGCCATGCTAGTATGAAAACACTTAGAAACATTACTCAGAAAAATCTAGTTAGAGGCATACATAAGTTAGACTTCACTAAGGACCATCTATACAATGCCTGCCAACTAGAAAAACAAATCAAATCATTCTTTCATTCAATCAAAGATGTGATCACCTCTAGGCCATTAGAAATTCTTCACATGGACTTATTTGGACCCGTTAGCATAGCTAGCCTAGGAGGGAAAAATTATGAATTTGTGATTGTAGATGACTTCACTAGATTCACTTGGGTAAGATTCCTAGCACATAAGAATGAGTCATTTGAGGAATTTAAGATTTTCTCCACTTGGATTCAACAAAAATTAGGATGTGAAATCTCAATAATCCATAGTGATCACGGTGGAGAGTTCCAAAATGAAAGATTTGAATCATTTTGCCAAGAGATAGGAATATAGCATAATTTCTCAGCCCCTAAGACTCCACAGCAAAATGGAATAACATAAAGAAAGAATAGAATCTTGGTAGAAGCTGCTAGGGAAATGTTAGTTGAGTACACCCTTCCTAGATACTTTTAGGCAGAAGCAGTAAACACGACATGTTATGTCTTAAATAGGGTGAACATTAGATCAAAGCTAAATAAAACTCCTTATGAACTCCTTAAGGGCCAAACACCGAATCTTTCACACTTATATGTCTTTGGGTGTAAGTGTTTTATCTTAATCAATGGCAAACTTCCCTTAGGAAAATTTGATCCCATGTTTGATGAGGGTGTCTTCTTAGGTTATTCATTTGTAGGTTAGGCCTATAGAATCTTTAATAAGAGAACCCTTGTAGTAGAAAAGTCTACCCATCTTTTCATGTCCAACACCAGATTTGATTATCAATTACATTCGCAATATGACCTTAATTCGCCATCCTACAAACCAGAGAAAACAAAATATTTCCCTTGGCCACCTTATCGGGTACATTCTTCAAAATAAATATCAGTTAACCTATCCCGGTGAACTCGATAACCTACCTATTTTCTATACGGATGCCTCCTTTCATATTTTGTTTCATTGGGGGCTAGAGCCAGATGAAAATGACTTTGATGAAGGAGGATAAACTGCCCCAGCAGCAGCTCCTGCTCGACCAAGATGGCATGCACCACCCCGAGCACCTACATCAGCCTACCCTCACGGTGATTTGGTCGAACGCTTCGACTAACTTTAGAGTCATCTTGACACAGATATACAAGAATAGCATCAGCAACATGTGGAAGACATACAGTGGTTTGGGGAATGCTTCACTTTGATTGATCACCGCTTCGACGCAATCCTTCAATATTTCCAACCACACCCACATCCACCTCCAAGTGATCAGGATCCTCCATTCTGAAGTGTATATGTTTGGATTATGTTCTTTCTTAGTGTTATTTGTGTCTCCTCTTTTTGGTGATGTCAAAAGGGGAAGAAGTCTTGTTGTAGTTTGTTAAGTCTGTTGTAGTCAGTTGTCTTACTTATGTATTATTGTTATCTTGCTTATGTATTTTTGCTTATATTTACTTAAATGCATTTTTCTTTTTATGTCTATTTCCTGATGTTTTAATTAAAAAAAAGGAAGGAAAAAAAAACAAATGCCATGCAATATTATTTGACATCATCAAAAATGAGGAGATTATTTTAATCCATAACCCCTAGTCTGAGATTTTGATGATGACAAATAATGTCGTCTAATTTACTATTTATTGAATATCTTTTATTTCTACTATTATCTGTGAGTACTAACATTTCAGGGAGATCACAAGTTACTTAGGACAATAAGAAGACTCAAGTTTAGGTAGAATAGGAGTGTGAGTTTCTAACATTGTAATTTCTTCATTTATGTTATTTTCTCTTTTATTGAGTCTGGCCACAAATTGCATGTAAATTTGAGCATCCATATAAACACACGAAGGGAGAGGGTTTTTAAAATGTAGATTTTTTGTCTTCTCTGTTGATCATACTGTATAATTTTCTATCATACTGTATGATCTGATCTAGCTGAAACATATTTTTATGAATAGGTCAAACTGTATGACTATGATCATACTGTATGATATGTTACCTATCAAAAACCCTAACTGCCAGATTTAATTTAAGAAAGTTTTATAGTCGTTCGTACTGTACGAAGACCTTCATATTGTACGATGTATTTTGAATACTTAATTAAATTAACCCGTGATTAGTGGAATAAAATAAGGATTAATTTTTTATTGGTCATCGTACTGTATGAACCAATTCATACTATATAATGAACCGAGGCTATTTTTGATCATCCCGGAGTTCATCCTAGATGATCCCTTGATTTTGCCTAATCATACTGTATGAAGTAGATCATACCATACGATGTACAGAGATGAGTTTTAATCGTCCCGGACTTCATCATGGATGATACCTTGATTTTGACTAATCATATTGTATGAAGTAGGTCGTACCCTATGATGTATAAAGACAAGTTTTGATCATCTCAACTATCATCTTGTACGAACATAAGAGTTTTCACCTATCATACTGTACAAGTTTATATCGTACTGTATGAACTTATTCAAAAGTTTTGACCTATTCGTAAACCTTCATACTAGGACAAAGCTCGTTTGTACTAATCATATTATACGATATGGAATTGTATTGTACGATAGTAACGGCTAATTTGAAAAATTTTAGGGTTTTTGGAGTCCGTTTTAAGTATCGAAAAGTTATGTTTTTCATATGTGACTGTGAGAGGGGAACGTGATTAGAGAGGGAATCCTTGGGAGAGAGCACTTGAGAAGATTTTAGGGTTTGAGAGACGAAGAAGAGGGTGAGCTTGGTGAGGGAGAAGTAGTGTGAGGGAGATAACATGGTTGCTCCATTCTTGCTGCACTTTGTTCCTCCTATGGCCCAAGAGGATCTTGTGGGAGGCTCTCTGAGGGGGAGACTCTTCTACATCCGTCTCCTCTAAGGTACTCTTCCTTCTTCAGGAGGGAAAAAAATGAGAAGGTATACTGCCGTCGCCAGGAGGGTGACAAAGCCCTCGGCACTCCGCCACACCGGGTTGGTGAAAGTGAGTCTTGTAAGGACTTCTCCGCCTTGCCGAGGGGGCAAAAGAAGAACTATAGTTTTGTAGTGAAATTCCTAGAGTGGAGGACTCCGAGGAGTGGACGTAGGTCAAGTGACCGAACCACTATAAAATCTCTTGTGTGATTATTCCTTTACCGCTTTTATTTTCATTTGTATTTTATTTTCATTATATTTGCTTGGTGATAATTATGGTAAAAATTATTGTTGCAAATAGTGTTCAAGCACTTGCTTCTGCATAAAAATTTTTGTGGTTAAAATTTAAAAACAAAAAAATTATTAGAACTTCTTTTTTAGGATATTTGTATATTTATTATCTGCAATAACTGAATTCAGAATTACCCCTCCCCCCCCCCCCCGCCTCATCTTGGCACAATCTCTCAAATAAGCTAATTTACCCAGCATAGAATGAGTATAATAAAATTTTGTTCGTTATTATAAATTATTTTTTAAAATAATATATATTTATTTTATTGGTTATTTTTTCTATTAATTAATTAGTATCTCTTGTAATGAAATAAGAAAAAGATAATATATAATTCATCAAATTTAGATCTTGGGGGTATAGTAGGTTGAGAGAGTCACATGTTTGTTCCTATCATCTTGCACATTGGGTCCTCTATATTGTGGTTGTGGAGCTATTAGAGAAGAGCTCTATGAAAAGTCTTTTGGCAAAATACTTACTAGTTGAGGAGGTTGAAAGACATCATCTATATCATTTCAAGGAGCATAAGGAGGGAGCGGTGTCTCCACCTTTATGAAGAGAAAAAGAAGGATTGGCATCACTACATTGCGAGGAGTAGAAAAAGAAGGGATTGAAATATTCATTGTACGAGGAGCAAAGGTGGGAGTGACATCTCACCATACTGGGAGGCAAAATAGAGATTCTTTGGATATATAAGAGTCTATAAAGTTCATTCTCCACCTAGTAAGGGAGACGGGCTTCTTCACCTGGTTATGTGCTAAAAGAGTGTGGTATAGTATAATACTTAAAGAATATGACCTTTGGGGAGTGGACATAAATAATTTTCAACTGAACTGCTATAAAAATCTAGTTTGCATTTTCTTTCCTTATTGTATTTGATGTCCTGCACATTATTTTACTTTTCTTATCTTTGGAAAATTTTGAGTTTAATAATTTTATGGTTAAAATCTTGCTTAAATAAAAAACAAAAATATTTTCTAAAAGTTAAAAAAAATATAAAAATTTTATTTTTGGTTTGAAAATTTTATTGTTTAAAATCTTCCGTAGATTAATATATATTTTAAGGAAAATGTTTATTAAAATAATCATTCACCCACACCTAGTGTGCCATAGCACTTTCACATTCTTTGTTGGAAAGTTAGAGGTCTTAAAGATGAAGGCCATACGACGATTGCAGAAACCTTATTAATGACCTAATGGGGGTTATGAGTGTACTTTTGAATTATGAAAATATTTAAGGCTCTACCTCCAAAAAATAATGATTAGTTTTTCTTTAATATATAAAAATAACAAACTCCACTTAATATACGTAAGTATACATGCCGAATCAAGTAATAATGTGAGAGTAGAGTGTCAAACCTGTAATATAGTATGCTTTCTAGCAGTTAACTAGTATTGTTTTCTCTAATTGCAAATTATTATACTGAAATAAAAATATTAATTATGGAGATTCAATCACTAAATAAAAATGGTAAAATAATGGATATAATATTTAAATAAAGTATTCTGGATTGATGAATATAAATTTCATATCTTTCCTAATAAAATTCTTTTTTGTAATGTGGATTCAAAGCATGTGCATCCCTAAATCTCTATCAAGCTTCTAGGGGTGAAAAGGATATCCACTAGCATATTTTTCATCCTATATCTAGGTATGCAAACATAATATTTAAATATTTCCTTACTATTTTTGCATTCCTTCGTTGAGGCTATATAAATGTCTACTATGTGTATTAAATAAAGAGTCGGATAATATTGGAAACATCATCAAACTAAAACTAGAGAATTAGTCAGACATATAGGAAAAGATAAATAAACTCATTTTCATTGAAATCATAAAAGAATAAAAATATAAGAGAATGATATCATTAGGAAGGATCAATATTTCTCCTCTACACTACTTCTTCTTTAGCATACGTAGTTGTTCTAACAAACACTAACTAAAACACTCTAATAATTCTATTTAGTACTTCCCTAATCTCCCTTAGAATTAACTCTAAAATATATCTAAAGAAGTACTCTAAAATGTACTGAAACTATATAAGTGACTAAACTCTCTTATAAATATAACACAATGGATATTTATAGGAAAACAAATTAGAAAACTAGTGTTGTTGCGCTTAAAAGATTGGCACCATTGCATTGATGTTTTGGCTCTACCACAGTGCTTGCTAATATGGATTCATTACTTAGTTAACAGTCGCAATTCTTCATTGGTAGATCATGTCTTCTGAAAGTTATAATCGGTACATCATGGCGTTGCTGACTTTTGAATGGTATGGCACCCAAGTGGCAATTTTGGCGCCAAGGCGTGATAGGTTGTGCGTCGTGACGCTTAAAGGCACTGAACATGGTTCTTCCAAGATGACCATTTTGATGTCGCATCACTATCAAATAAAGAAGTCTGCACCTCCATGTCAACATTATGGCGCTCCAACTTTGTCCTTGATGGCGTTATGATTTTCATTTGGCCGACATTATAATGATGGATGATACTTACAATTTTGTACCCTTCTTATATTTTTTCACAACACAACTAAAATAATACAATTTTAATAAAAATGTAAGACTTAAAATAAAACATTATTTACACTTATCAAATTCTCCCATGCTTAAACTCTTGCTTGTTATCAAGCAAATAAAAATTTTGTAATTTTGATTAAAAGATTAACTAAAGTAAAAAAATGATTATTTTAAATAAAAAAAAGGATAATACATAATAGTCTAGAAGTAGTAAAAATATACAAGGATATAATTCTAGTTTAGAAAATACTAATAATTTCACTAATTAGACATCCTTATTATTGCTTAAATTGTATTCGTAGATTTTAGATTTAATTATTAACTTTTGAATTTTAAAGTGAATAATGTAGCATAATGATTTCATTTGTTAGTGGTTAAAAATTAAAACTTCATTAGTTTTAAAAGCCCTCTATTTAAGCTTTATCAAGGCACTTGGTAAATGTCTTTGGCAACCATTGTGTCTTCATTTTTTTAGAGAACACTTGAAGAGAGAGCTCAAAATGGAGAGAGAAAAGGGTGGAATTTGAGAGGGAAAAGATCCTTGGAGGGGGTTTCAAGGGAGTATAGAGGGGATTTCATATAGTTGCTTCGGCAAGCTTGCACTTTAGTACCATCGAATTCAAGGTTCATTTTGAGGGAAGTTTTGGGAAGAAGATATCTTTGGTGTCAAATGACTCGAATACTCTGCCACAGTGGGGAATGTGGAAGTGATTTTGTAAGGCTTCTCCACCTAGTTATAGGGGGTAAAGGAGAGACACTAAAAGGTTTTAGGGCAATACTCGGAGGGTTCCTCCGAGGAGTGGACGTAGGTAAAGTTGGACCGAATCATTATAAATTTGGTGTTTTCATTATTTTTATTATTTTTGTGCTTTATTTTATACTTTTATTTTTGATATAACTACTTGATTGAGAATTTATGATTGATTTTACATTGTATTGATTATATATTTTCTAATGCTGAAAAAACTTTAAGAAGGATATTTTTCTTTTTATTTAAAGAGCTTTTTTAAATATCCAATTCACCCCTTCCCTCTTGGTTAGCCTTAGGACTAGTTCTTTAGGGTTTTATATCCCATACAAACATTCAAGTGGTATTAGAGCAGGATTCATAAATTAAGTTTTAGAAACCTTTTGGAAAAAGATCAATGGCTAACTTTAGAAATCATAATATTATGGAAGGGTATTCAATTATGCGATCACCTTTATTTGAAAATATTTTTTTTAATTTTTGAAAATTTGCATGTTTACTTTCTTGCAATTAATTGATTATCGAATATAGCATATGATTCAAATTGGTTATTATATACCATCATGTGTTGTAGATGGAGTCAAAACTGAATGGAGTAGAGTAGAACAAATTAATGCTCAATTGAATACTAAATGCTTGAATTATTTTTTTTTTTTTTTTTTTCTTTGAATTCTGAAAATTATATATTGATATCCACATGCACATCTGGCAAGAAAATTTGGGACAAATTACACACTATATATAAAGGTACTAGTGAAGTTAAGTAATCTAGGTTGAATATTTTAATGCATTACTATGAACTATTTTGCATGAAATCTTATGAGACTAGTCTAGACATGTATACTAGATTTACTCAAATAGTGACATCAATACACTCCTTAGATAAAAAAACTTTCAAATTTTGAAATAGTCAATAAAATTTTACATTATCTACTTGATAAGTTTGATGCCAAAGTCATTATTATTTATGAATAAAAACCTTTAAATAAATAATCTATTGATAAATTAATTGGCTCACTCATTGCCTACGAGCAAAGTTTGGGTCAAAGATGTTTGGATGCAAGTGAAATAATAGTGTTAAAAACTGAAGAGATGGATAAGAATGTCTTAGTAGATAATGAGAGTAAGGAGACAACTTCAATCACAAGAGAATTTGAAAAACAACTGAAGCATAAACATCATCATCAACAAAAGTGGAATAAAGGTAAAAATTATAAGAATACTAAGATTTATTCTGAGATTATTTACTTTGGGTGTAGGATCCGAACATATAAAAAATGAATTCCCTAATTTAAAAACTCTTCTAGCAAAGAAAAGTAGTAAAAAGAAGCAAATTGCAATAATGGCAAATGATAAAAAAACAAAAATATTCTAGGCAGACCTAGTTTCTAAATCATCATACCAGGAGTAAGGCAATGAGGTATAAAGTTTTTTTTTGTGTTTTTATGTATTATAGTCAATGCATTTGTATATATTCTTTAATTTGTTTTGTTCATTATAAATGTCTTCTGTGTTGTTTTTTATATTTTTTATTTGTAATCACTTTATCATATTTTTATATGTATGTTTTTTTGTGATTTATCTTTAACCAACACATACAAATCACTTTTCATATTATATTTGTATAAGAGAATCAATTCACTTCTCTAATTTTTTTAATGAAAATTTTATCTCCTTTTTACGAAAAATTTTAAGTAAGTGATGATTGATTTTTTAAAAAAGGAAATTTAAGATTATGTATCTTTGTCTCATTTCCTTAATCAGGCTATTGGAATTTTGAATAAAAATATTATCAATTTAAGAATTGGACTTTGAAACTAAATCTTTTTTATTATCCTATATTTTCTCTATAACTATGAATCTTTTGCAAGCTGATAAATCTACTTCATAATTTTTTTAATGAAATTATTCATTTTTATCTTTAGATCAGGTTTGCTTTGAGTCTTTAAATATTAAGAAAGGATGTAAAATTATAAAAATTAAAAGAGGCATAACATAAGCCTAAAATAAAAATATGTACAATATCCGCTAAAAATTGCAAGATGCACAAAGTGTATCAAAAATAAAAAAAATTGCACGAAGTGCACCAAAATTGGCAAAGAGACATAAAATGAGCCCACAATAAGTTAACTTATCTATCTTGTATTTTTAAATATTAGAAAACCCATGTGTCTAATGATACTTTCGATACTTGAGTTTGAAAATCATGATTCCTAACTTAACATTTTTTTTTTGCATTGATATTCTATTAGATAAATTTCATGTAAGAAGATTGAAAAAGACATTTTTGTTCTTCTCTAATTCTTTTTTTGAATTAGATTTTTGTTTAAAAAGAACCTTAACCTATAAAAAGCCTAAGCTAGAGTTGATAAAATTCATTTTCCAACCTTTTTGGATCTTAGTGCGATCAATTCATTTCTTACTATATTTTTTAATAAAATTAAGTGGTAATTTTCTCATTATAAGAGAATTTGGTAAAATTAATTAATTTTTCTTAAACATCGGCACCACATCTACCTTATCAGAGTCTTTTGTGTGTGTTTCTTTTTTTTTTGTGTTTCTCTTTTTTTTTATAATGTCAAAGGGGGAGAATATGTTTGACTGGTTGTAATGTTTAAACTACATATGTTCATCTTGCATTTGCATTAGTTTATCTGTTGTTTAAGTTCTAAAAGTTTTTTTGTTATTTATTTATTTCTATAATAAAAAAATGAAAAAAATAAAACTTTTTTTATTTTCTCTATTTTAATATAATTATCTTAGTGAGAGTGGGATTATGAGAAATATTTTTAATTTTATAATTTGTACTAGTAATATTTAACATCATCAAAAAGGAGGAGATTAATATAACTCGAGCTCACGAGTTTATATTTTTGATGATAATAAACATTGTGGCTCACATCCTGTTATCTACTTGTATTTAAAATATATTTTTGTTTGTGTGTATACTAATTTTTTAGGAACACCATGCACCATCCAATGAAGATTCAAGGCTCAAGATTGGGTAGAATAGCTTATGCTGTAATAATTTTTATAATATTTATTGATATATTTTTAATTTCTTGAGTCAAGACATGTAAGGGTGTATGCTTGCTTGGTGACCATACACACACACACACACACTCAAGGGGATTTAGATTAAGTCAAAACCAGAAGTTCAATTTTTGAACTAATTATATTATTTGATTTATATCATATTATGCAATCAACTCTTTTAACTAATCATATTGGATGATTTAGATCATCTAGAATGATCAATTATGATCATGAAAAATAGTTATCAATCATAATTTAGGCAAGATTTTGAATTTTATTTTTTGTTCTAATTATTTAGGATGATCTACATCATACTAGATATCTATGACAATTATGCTTAAATTGATCATGTGATTAGATGACTAATTATGATTAAATTTCTTGATCAAATCATAAAAGATGATCTTATGATCATATTGGATGATCTTTTATATTTCATGAGATGACCCGCAATCGTACCAGATGAAATACCATATATTTTTTTTCTAATCATCCATAATAATCCCCAATATCATAATGGATGATTTATACAAATTTCAACTGATCATACTTAACTATCTGGAGATTTTCCAAGATTGTCAGGTCAAATTTTGCACATCATACTAGACAATCCTGAGATAGTACATGATGATATTTGGCACCAAAATTTAGTTTTAGGGTTTTTTAAAGCCCTCTATTTAAGCACATCGTACTGGACAATCCTGCAATTATATTGGATGATATTTTTTGTTATAATTATTTTTTAGGATTTTTTAAAGCCCTCTATTTAAGCTTTATAAAGGCACTTGGTAAGTGTCTTTTGCAACCATTGTGTCTTTGTTCTTCTAGAGAAAACTTGAAGAGATAACTTGAAAGGGAGAGAGGAAAGGGTGGAATTTGAGAGGGAGAATATTCTTGTAGGGATTTTCAAGGTAGTGTGGAGGGGATTTCACATGGTTTCTCCTGCAAAGCTTGCACCTTAGTACCATCAGACTCAAGGTTCGTCTTGAGGGAAGTTTTGGGAAGAAGAAAAACTCTTTGGTGTCAAAGGACCAGGCTACTCAGCCACACCGGGCAAGGTGGAAGTGATTTTGTAAGAGCTTCTCTGCCTAGCTATGGGAGATAAAGGAGAGACACTAAAAGGTTTTAGTGTAATACTCAGATGGTCCTTCCAGGGAGCGAACATAGGTCATGTTGGACCAAACCACTATAAATTTGGTGTGTTCATTCCTTCTATTATTTTTGCATTTTATTTTTCACATTTATTTTGGATATAACAGCTCGGTTGAAAATCAGTGATTGATTTTATGTTTTATTGATTATCTATTTTTAGATATTGAAAAAGCTTTAAGAAGGGGATTTTTCTTTTTGTTGAAAGGTTTTTTAAAAATCCAATTCAACAAAAAAATCCAATTTAACCCCCCCCCCCCCCCCCCCACACACACACACACATTTCTTGGTTAGCCTAAATACTAGTTCTTTAGGATTGCACAACCCTCACAAACTTTCATGAAGTGTATCTATAATACCTTTCTTATTGGTCCATACTATGAGTCATCCCCATTTTCATCTCAAATTACTAGTCCTTGGTTTCTTCATTAAAGTGGGTCACCTCTTCCATTTTTCCTCTCAAATATGACACTTGCTCTCCCAATGTTTTAGGACCTCTAGCACTCCTACTATTGCTACTTCTTGTTCTACCAGATAACTTAGGCTCACTAAATCCCCCCTCTTCCTCATCCTTTCCTTCTTGTTTAAAATCCATAATTTTTTTTTTCTTTTTATGAGAGCCTGAATGGGGAATAATTATTCTTCATTAAGTCCCCTTTAACACATGATACTACACACAAAGTATATACAAGAAAAGAGTGCCCTAACCTAATAGATGTGGTACCCCTAATGATATACATGAGATATGAAAATATAGATTTTTCTACATCAATAGAATACTCCATTTGAATAAACTAATTTAAAAGGGCTCGGTCACGGGTGACTTCACTAATATACGATTAGGTAATAAATGAACAAAGATGAAATAATGTAAAGCTTTGAAAGTTTGAGTCATATAAGAGGCAGGTAAATTGATGATTCTATTTTCTTTTCTTTCCATTGAGCTTCACTATTAGGTCCAAACAAAATATTTAGGATCTCTTCAGGATTTATAGGTGTGTACTCCACAAATTTAAAGTCCCTAAGCCTGTAAACTTTGTTAATGGCTACTAAATCAAAAGGGACCCACTTACCCTGAACATAACATCTATTTTCTACTACCTCTTTTCCATTTGTAATAAGTTCTCAGATAACATTAATAAGAGCATTATATGGGTCTTCATAGAAGTAGCTTTTCCAGCATCTACTTGCTATGATTTGCATAATGGGTTGAGTAGGAATCTAGAAACCTTGTTCTAGAATCAGTTACTTATTTACAACTGAGTTAGCAAATCTTGATTAAGCACCAACAAAGATGAATTTTCTCTTATCAAAAAAATAAGAAGTCATCTTCTTGTTAAACATCTTATGAGCCATTATTTTATAGAGGATTTCAAAGAAAAAGAGAAAAGTTTGAAGGAAATTGAAGGTGTGAATGAAATGAAAATGAATCCCCTACTTATAATATGATGGAGCATTGTGGCACTGCTGCACTCAATATAGGAACAAAATGATAGAATGGTCAACCGATAAGTGCTACAACGACACTAGTTTTTTGAAATTGGAGCGTCGCTTTAGAATGGGCCACCACTAGGGTGTTTGACATGTGTTGATATTGCAGCGCTTATATCAAGGAACTGCTATGATGTTATAACTAAAAAAACCATGATGCTTATTAGTTATGTTGTGATGCTCACCTAATTTTAAGAATTAAAGTTATAACCATAAAATGTACTTTTGACTTTTGGCAAAGGAACACTTTTTTATTTAAATGATTAAGCACTGTTGCACTAAAATAATAAGAGTTGTAGCATAGTGTAAAATATATATAATTAAATGCAATAATTTTCAAATTTTAACTTTAATAATTATCACAATACATAATACAAACTACTCATGATAGTAACTAATGCAACAATAATTTTGTAATTGCAAATAAAATATATAAAATAAAGGTTATAAGTAAGTCTAATTATAAAATTAATTCAATAATATAATTAAAATTTGCAAAAAAAGGTGAAATACTTCCCCAACAATGGTATAAAAAACTTGAATGGGGGCTGTGGAGTACATTTTGAATTATGAAAATATTTAAGGCACTATCTCCCCTAAAACATGCTTAATTTTATATATATAAGTACTAACGAGCATGAGCATCTAAAGATGATAGGAATTTATGTTGTTAAAAAGAAACCGTAGTTGGGTGATGAAGCTCGAAGAGACCATAGTTAAGCCATAGAGGTTGGAGGGACTATAGTCAGGCTATAGAGGTTAGAGGGACCTTCATCGAGCGATAGAGGTCAGGACAACCATAGTCAGGAAAAAGAGGTTGAGGGGGCCATGATCGAGTGAAGGTGGTGATGGGGGCTTTGGAGTGCATTTTAAACTGTTAAAATATTGAAGGCTCTATCTCCCCTAAATAATGTTTAGGTTTTATATATATATATATTTATAATGAACTCCACTTAATATATGCAAGTATAGGTGCCAAATCAAGTAATAAAATGATAGAATAGATGTCTAACTCATGACAAAGTATGCTTTCAAGCAATCAACTACTACTGTTTATTCCAATTATAAAATTATTCTACTAAAATAAAAATATTGGTTGAGGAGATTCAATTTTGAATAAAAAAATAAAATAATAGATACAATATTTAAATAAAGTATTTTGGATTGATGAATATAAATTATATATCGTTTTCTAATAAAATTCTTTGTTGTAATATGATTTAAAGTATATGCATCCTTAGATCTTTGTCGAGCTTATAGGGGGTGAAAAGGATATCTGCTAACCACCTAACGGTATATCATATCCTTATAAACCTATCATATTTATATCCTATGTCTAGGTATACAAACATGTTATTTTAATATTCCTAGTTATTTTTGTATTCCTCCATCTAGGCTATATATTACACTAGGTTTTAACTACACATACGAGCATTATGTATATTAAATAAAGAGACAAATAATATTAAAAATATCATTTAACTTTATAGAACAATAATTTTCATTTGTACTTAATATGTTCTCTACATCATCAATCCAAAAATAGAGAATTAGCTAGATATAAAAGAAAAGATAAGCAAACTCATTTTCATTGAAATTATAGAAGAACAAAAGTACAAGAGATTGATATCACCATGAAGGATCAATATTTCTCCTCTACACTCTTTCTTCCTTAATGTACAGAGTTGCTCCAATAAACACTGATTAAAATACTCTAATAATTTTATCTAATACTTCCCTAGTCTCCCATAGAATTGACTCTAATAGAGATTTAAAGAAGTACTCAAAAAAATAATGAAATTATATGAGTGACTGAATTCTCTTATAAATATAACATAATCACTATTTTTAGAAAAATATAAATTAGGCAATTTGCTCTGCGATGCTTGAAAGATTAGCACCGCAACACCCATAAAATGAACTAACACTATTGCACTGATGTTTTTGCTCTATTGTGGTGCTTGCTGACGTGGATCAGTTACTTAGTGAACAGTCATATCACTTCGTTAAAACATCATGTCCTTTAAAAGTTATAACTGCTACACCATGATGCTACTGACTTTAGAACACTATGATGCCCGAGTGGAAATTTCGGTGCCAAGGCGTGATAGGTTGTGATAATGCAACGCTTAAAGATAGTGAACAAGATGCTTTCCAAACTGACCATTTTGACACCATAGTGTTATCAAAGAGAGAAGTTTGTGCCTCAATGTTAACATTATGACTCTCTGGTGGTTTTCTTGATGGCGTTGTAGCGTTAATTTGTCTAACGCCATGGCACTGGATGATACTCAAAATGTTGTGACCTTTTTTGTATTTTTCCTACACAACACAACTAAAATAACATATTTTTATTAAAAATATAACAAATAAAATAGTACCTTGTTTAGACTTATCATGACCATAACATTGATATATTTTCTCTTTTGGAAACTAAGCTAAATAGCTCCTCTATTATGGGTATATTCAATCAATGTAAATATAATATTTATATAAATGAAGGAAATTTCAATAATTTTAACCTTTCCCCTAGAGGCTATATCTGGGTTGAATGGAACCAACTTTTTAATATTCTCTCCTATCTCTTGCACAATTAATTCATGGCTTCCTCAAATTATGATTTTGATACAAATCTAAGTGAGAACTTCTAAAGGTTTAGAGGTACTATTGTCCTTAATGGAATGGAAAGAGAATTAGACTTGCTTCCCTAGTTGGAAGGCATCACACATGATTCAATAACAGGATTTCAAGAGCATTATTGACATTTTTAAGTGTTGGTTTGTTAATTCTAAAGGTCATATTAGGAATAGCCTTTTGATTGAGCGTGACAACACCACTAAAACCAATACCACAACAATGATTTTTTTATCAATATGTCTTAAGGTTGAATTTCATTTCTTATATAATTCATCTATAAATCAAAATCTATATCTCCTTTATCTATATGAATAATGGGCTTGCTGAAAGAAAACCATTATGGGATGAGCTTCAAGATATATATGTCTAAGACTATTTTAATTGCGTTAGAAAAATATATGAAAAACTTTGTGGAACCCCTCATCCTCTAGCCAAGCTTGGGGATTTCAATAGTTGTTTTTATAATGTCGGTTTGATTAATATCCCTCATAGCTGGTTTAATCAATAAACTAACAACCCCATTAGAAGTCTTCTGAATTATGTATTGTGTAAAAATGTTGGGATGATTTATTTTTCCCTTTCTTATTACAATATTAAGAATCCTCTCTGATTTGATCATTCTCCCATCTTGTTGATATGGACCCACCATTTCTACTCATAAAATATTCATGTATAAGAACTATTAGTCGACTCGGGCCTCTTTTCAAGATATTGCCTCTGTCCCTTTCTTAGTCATTATTAATGGGGAAATGCATGCTATTTCACCTCTTCCCAAGGTTTAAGATAAGGATGTCCCTTATGCGTATTTACTTTCAACTTTATTATGTATGTCTTCTCTAGACTGATGGACTATTGTGAAAGTGCTCATATGACACTAGAAAGTGCTTTGATACCACTTGAAAGTGCTCAGATGACACTAGAAAGTGCTCTAATACCACTTGAAAGTTCGTTAGGGATGTTAAGCCCTTATGAACTGGCCCAAGGATAACAAAGAGAGAGGTGAATTGGATAATATTAAAGCCAAAGATAAAACTCAAACCAAAATCACAACAGAACTCAAAGTGCGAAAGGAAATAATGCGGAAGCAATAATAAAAAAGAACACACCAGATTTATAGTGGTTCGGTCAAATCTTGACCTACGTCCACTCCTTGGAGGCACCCTCCAAGTATTGCACAAAAAAAGTGTCTCTCCTTTAGCCCCCACAACTAGGTGGAGAAGCCCTTACAAAATCACTTCTACCTTCCCCGGTGCGGCGGAGTCGCCGGGTCCTTTGATACCAAAGAGATCTTCTTCTTTGGTGAACTTCCCTTGAGACAAGCCTTGAATCCGACGGTATTCAGGTGTGAGCTAACCGGAGTAACAGTGTGGAACCCCCTCCACACACCCTTGAGTCCCCCCTCACAGGATCTTCTCCCTCTCTCAAACTCCACCCTTTCCTCACTCCCTTTCAAGCTCTCTCTTCAAGTTTCCCCCAAAAGAACGAAGCTACAATGGCTGCCAAAGACACTTACAAAGTGTCATGTCATAGCTTAAATAGAAGATCTCAAAATGAGCTCATTAATGAAAGTTGCCGATATTATCGTCCAGGACAATAGGCATATTGACCTGTACGATCAGTACAAATTCATCTCATTAGCCTGAGACGATTTGGGACAACCAGAAGAAAATTGGTTACATCGGCCAAGCCGATATCATGATCGTCTCGGCCGATTAGTTTAAAATCAATTCCAATCATCCTGATCATCGCCCAGAATCAATGCTGGCTGATGTAAATCATCTAGGACATCGTCCTGGCCGATCCTACGATCTCTCGAATGATGTGATCTAGCAATCAACCATTAATGCTTTTCCAAAGATACCATATCAAATTAGGCCATAATTGAGTTAGATCATCCTGGGACGATGTGTATATCGTCCTAGCACGATTTCCTAAATAAAGAATACCTAATATGATTATGGCGGTGATTGTTTCTAAATTGAGCCTAAACCTGGTTGATACAGGTATCATCCAGACCAATTAACATATGACGGCTGCCTTAATGAGGATGCCCTAATAAGGGTTTCTACTTTTGAACTGATCGTCTAGGACGATATAAATATCGTCCCGGACGATGTTACCAAAAATAATAAACTCTAGGGAACAGTCGAAGAAATCTTCCAAGTTACAAAGCATCAGGAGCCACACCAAATACAATAGACTCAAGAAAGAAAAAAAGGGTACAAACTGACTCAGACCTAGTCTACCCAATCTTGAGCTGGTTCCAAATTGTAGTCCGATCGTGTGAACCTGAAATGGCAGTAGATATGGCAGTTGTAGAGAAAAAAGAATGTTTGCTATCATCAAAATCATAAGCCATAGATCTGCAACAATCTCCCCCTTTTTTGATGATGGCAAACATTTCAATTTGAATTGCAAAAAGAACATTTTTCTCCTAATCTTCCCATCACTATAATAACACTTTAAAAAATAGGGGAGATAAAAATATTTTTTGTTGTTTTAAATTTTTTGAAAGAAAAGAAAATGATACAAATTCAACAATACGTTATCCCTCTTTGCATTATCAAAAAGAGGAGGCACAAACAAAAAACAAAATAAACAAAGAGACAAAAAAAAACATTCCCTGTTCTAGTAAAAAAATATTCTTAAAATGAAAAGTACCTCTTTGGTTTTAATCAAAAACTTAGTAGAATTAGATTGACAACGCATAGCCCAGAAAAGGTTAGAAATTCATAATTTGATAATTCAAACTCAAGTTCTTTAAAAAGGCTAAAAAACTTTTTAATTCAATATCTAAATCATAAGATAAATTAGAGAAAGAAACAAAAGTTTTTCAAAACTCCTTTCATAAAATATATATTATAGAAGATTAATGCACGGATTGTTGAATCAGGAATCAAGTTTTTCAAACTCAAGTATCAAAAATATCAGGGGTTTTCTTAAGCTATTAAGAAGTACAAGAATGGTAAACATTAAACTTTGTGGGCTCATTTTATGCCTCTTGTCAATTTGGATGGCGCTCTTTGCGCATCTTTTGATTTTTGATACACTTTGTGTATATTTTTCAATTTGGCGTCTTTGCGCATATTTTATTTTTCGCATCATTGGCCAAAATTTTTTTTTAATATACTACCTTTCTGAAATCTTAAAAACAAAAGTAAACCCATCCTATTGATAAAGTGAATTCTTGATTAAGAAAATTATTGAGTTAGATTCAACAACTTGCAAAAGATCTCTATGCGATAAATAAAATGTAGGGAGATAAAAAATTTTAGTTTCAAAGACTAACTTAAAATATGAAAAAAGGTTTTAAATCAAAAGAGAATAACCTCTTTAGGAAATCATGAGTTTTCTTCCTTTGACTGTTTTTAGAGAAGTTCAATCACAAACTTACCAAAGATTTCAAGAAAAAACAATGAAGTAGATTTTTCTTTTTAAAAAAGTGAATGTGTGTTGATCAGAGAAAAAATTTCCACGAAATCAAGTAAAAAAAATTTTAAAGAATAAACAAAACAAAAACACAAATAAAACAGAAAATAAAAATTTGGAAATAACAAAACACAACACAAAAACATAACAAGGCTTTTAACCATTATCTTTCCCCGGTCTGATGCTTCAGAAACCAAAGTCTGCCCATGGAGAATTTTGTTTTTCATTATTTCCCCAGTTTAAATTTTACTTTTTGCCTTGCCTTTCTTTTGTTGAAAGAATTCTTAAATTAGGCCAACTGAAAATTTTTATTTTTCAATTATTGTCCAGGCTTCCTACATCGAAAGCAAAAATTTAGAAAAAATATGAACATCTTTACCATTTTTACCTTTTTTCAACTTTTTCTTATGCTTTGGCTAAGCTTGTGATTTGCTGGACAAGTCATTGCATTACTCACCAAACTAAGCTATCTCTTTTCGTATCTTCAGCTTTTAGCACTATCGCTTCACCTGCATCCAAAAGTCTTTGACCCAAACTTTGCTCATAAGGCAATGAGGAGCCAATTATTAAAATCTTTTGATTCATAAATAGCAACAACTTTTGCAATCAAATTTTTCAAGTAACATCTAGAATTTTGTTAACTTTTTTAAAATTTGGAAAAAAAATTTTTTCCTAAGGTATGCAATTGATGTTTTATGAATTTAATGACCTGGTATACATGTCTAAGATCATTTCAAAAGGTTTCATGGAAAACAGTTCAAAATCATGATTAATATATTCAACTTGGATTGCTTTGATTTCACTAGTGCCTTCGTATATGGTGTGTAGTTTTATCCAAAGCTTTCTTACCAGTAGTTCACGTGGATACTAACTAAAATTTCATTTAATTTAAACATAGAAAAAGCAACTTAAAGATTTTTTGCATTCAATGAGCATTCTACTAGTTTTCCCTATTTCATTGATTAAAGGAATATCATGCTTTTAACTCCATTAAACAATTACGTTTGACGGTGATGAAATAACCAGTTAAAATCATATGCCACATACGAAAAATCTATCTCGATTGTCAAGAAAATAGACATACGAGTTTTTTCAAAAAAATCAAATTATATATTTTCAAATAAAAGAGGTCTGGGGATTTGAATAACCATTGCGCAATATTACAAATTTGCCAAAAATTAGCCATGGCTCAATTTCAAAAAGTTTTCATACATAGTTTTATGAATCCGGCTTCTTAATACCAACTTGAAAGTTGAAATAACTAGATGGACACAAGAGGGGGGTGAATTTGTGAAAAACTTTTGACAATAGTTTAAAAATCCTAAGCAGGGTTTTAAATATTTTTGATGTTTTTGAAAATTTTAACATGAAAATTTAAACAACCCCTTTTTTTCACAAAATTTCTCCCAAGCAATATTTAATAATGAAAATGACAGCCAGTATATAATAACACCACTAATAAGGTGTACTACAAAGAATGCCAATATCTATACAGGTATGTTCAGAGCAAAGACCATACCTAGCGCTTCCACCTCTGGAACAGATCATTTTCAATAAAGAGGTTCTTACAAGCGAATAGCTTTTTACCCTTCAGGCGGAGATAGCCCTTAGCAATATTAATATTTAAGCCAAGCCCGATTGCTCATGCGAAATAGAGCTTCTTAATACTACTGTTTTTAGTCGGACTTCTTCTACACCATAAAGCGAATATCAGATGGACAGATTGGGAGAACATTTGAACTGCCCATAGATTAATATACCGCTGGTTCTATTATTTTACGTTAGATTTTGGGACAATGAAATTATCCCCCCTTATTCAACGCCATCGCAAGTTAAGTAAATGTTACGCACTATACTAGTATATGAAATAGCACACGAGATTTAATATTCGGTCACCTTTCTGTAGCCAATCGTGAGTCACGTTTTCGTCGGATCATCATCATCGTCCATTACGCCCTTAAGAAGCCTAGGAAACTATACAAAACTCCCCAACCAACGGTGATTTCATTTACCTCCTAGGCAGCTTCTCATATTCCGAGAGCGAGACGAGTACATAAGACTTCCTGAGCCCACCACATTCTCTAGGGCACGTAGAGTCAGAGAATGAGCAACCGTGTTGATCTCCCTCACACCTCTTCTCCCTCACTACGCTTCACCTTCCTCCTTCTCTCTCAAACCCTAAAGAACTTCTCAAGAGCTCTTCTCCCTAGGGGGAATCCCTCTCTAACCACGTTCTCCTCTCTAATTCACTACCCTTAAATCTGACAAGTTTTTCACCTTAAAATAAAGCTTCCAAAATCCCTGAGATTTCAAAGTAGCGGTCGTTACTGATCTTACAGTATAGTTTCTAATCCGTATAGTTCGATATGCCATAAACAGACTTCACCTGGTACAAAGTGGTACAAACAGTCAAAAAACATTCGTACAAACAAATTTAATCGTACGGTTACGGATCCATAACAATTCTGTTCATACAAGATGATAGTTGGGATGCATCAAACATCGTCTCTGTTCATCGTATGGTACGCTATTGTCAATTATATAGTACAATGAGACAAAATTGATGAAGTCGTCCGGAGATTGACTCTTCGGACGATTATAATATCATCTCTCTATCATCGTATTGTTTACGAATGGGTTCGTAAGTATGATTTTCAATTATAATTTAAGCCCGAATTCTTTGCACTAGATCACGGGTTTTAAATTAAGTAAGTATTTAAATAAAATCGTACCAGTATGAAAGTGTCGTACAGTATGAGCGAGTAGAAAATAACTTACTTAAAGTTTATAACGGCTGCTAGGTGTTTTGGCTTTGAACATATTGTATATGTACGAAAACATTCGTACGGTACGATTTATTCACAGATCGTCCACAAAGCTCTGATCGTACGGTATGAAATAACATCGTATCGTAAGAACTACAGAGAAAAAAAACTCTAATTTTTTATTTAAAATACTCTCCCCTGTGTGTGTGCATGGGTTGCCTAGACTTTTTATGCATTTGTGGCCAGACTCAAGAAAAATAAAAAATAAAAAACAACAAAAATACATTTCAAGACTCATTACTCCTAATCTACCCATTCTGTGAGGTCTTCTTGCGTAATCCTGAGTAGCTTTGATCTTTCTAAATGGTTAGTACTCAACGGACCAATAACAAAAAAAATAATATTTAATCAATAGAATGATTCAAACGGCAATTATTTGTCATCAATCAAAAATCTCAAACTCGGGGTCATGGTGTTGCAACAATCTCCCCCTTTTTTTGACAGTGTCAAATAATATTTGTTGTAAGAAGTGTTAAAAGCATTTTTTTTAATTTTAATTTAAACATAAGAACAAAAAGAAAAGAAATAAAAGAGATGCAGTACGAAAGAAAAAAAACATGCATTTAACCATAGAAAACAAAATTACAACAACCTTTCTAGTTTTCGTATAGTACGAGCGGCGGAAAATAACTTACTTAAGTTAAAACGGCTTAGGGTTGGTTTGAAACATATCCGTACAGTACGAATTACATTCGTACGGTTACGATCTATTTTCACAGAATCATCCTACAAAGCTCTGATCGTACGGTACAAAAATAACCATCAGTACAGTACGAACTACAGTAGAAAGAAAAACCCTAAATTTTTTCATTTAAAAACACTCTCCCCCTGTAATGTGTGCATGGTTGCTCAACTTTATGCATTTTGTGACCAAAGACTCAAGAAAATAAAAAATAAAATAACAACAAAAATACATTGCAGACTCATACTCTAATATGATTCATTATTGAGTCTTCCTGTTCATCCTGAAGTAGCTTTATACTTCCTGAAAATGTTAGTACTCACGGGACAATTTAACAAAAAAATAATATTCATGAATAGATGATTCAAATGACCATTATTTGTCATCATTAAAATCTCAAAACTCGGGGTCATGGGTTGCAACAATCTCCCCCTTTTTGATTGATGTCAAAAATATTTAATTGTAAGCAAGTGTTAAAGGCATTTTTTTTAATTTAATTTAAACATAAGAACAAAAAGAAAAGAAATAAAAGAAGATGCAGTACGAAAGAAAAAAAAACATGCATTTAACCATAGAAACAAAATACAACAACCTTCTCCCCCTTTTGACAGCACCAAAAAGAGGAGCACACACAAAAAAAGAAAAAACAACTACAATATAAAGATAATTTATAGTGGAGGATCCTGATCAGTAGGTGGTGGAGGTGGGTTTAGTTGGAAGTACTGAAAGAGAGTGTCAAAGCGCTGATCAATACCAGTAAAGCGTTCTCCAAACCATTGCATATCTGTCTCTTGTTGCTGATGTTGTTCTTGAATGTGAGTATCGAGACAAGTCTGAAGTTGGTCGAAGCATTCGACCAGATGTGAGGGTAAGCAGATGCAGGTGCTCGGGGTGGTGCATGTCGTCGTGGATGTGCTTGAGCTGCGGCCGGGGCATCTTCCCCTTCTTCTTTGTCAAAAATAGGTTCTTCCGGCTCGTGTCCCCGATGGAAAAGAATACGGAAAGAGGCATCCATATAAAAAATAGGAAGATTGTCGGGTTCGCCGGGATAGTTCATTTGATATTTATTTTGAAGAATATATCCTAGAAGTTGACCAAGAGCTATATTTTGTTTTCGGCGAGTGGTAGGGAGACAAACGAAGGTCATATGGCGAATGTAGTCAATAATCAGATCGGCCTCGTTGAATTTTGTGTTTGTCATGATAAGGTAGGTAGTGACAGATAGGGTCGGGGTCATGTTGACACGGTCACCACCTTTGGGTATTATGGAGGTACGAAGGACATGTTGAATTATGCTCGCATTTCTATTTAGTGAAGAAATGAGAGGTTGATGTTGATAGAATACAGCGTTCCTAAGGACTAGATTAACATCGCTCCAGTCAAAATCATTTGTAAGAAAAGAACGAACCATAGGCCCTTCAGTGGATAGCCCAATATATTGGGTGATGTCAGCTTTGGTTATTTCAACATTTTGACGACAAACAAAAGAGTGGAAAGTGAGGTTGTCGATAGTATAGGTTAGATTGGCTAGGAATTATAGAAGGAGTTCAGAATTATAAGGGAAGGCCAGGGTGAGAAGAAATTGGAGGGTGGTGGAAGCAAAGAGGCTCATTACCTCGAAGTTCAGAGCATCCTTATTTAGCAGTCTGGAGGGTGTGATTTTGCAGGCTTTGAACTTGTGGTATGCATCCTCATTTTTGGCATTCAAGAATCAAGCGCTATGGCGGCGAGAGGAAGATGAGCTTCCTGCTACCAAACGACCTCTCTTGCTGGAACTAGACATTGTGTGGAAGCTGAGTGAGAGGTGAGAAGAACCAAGTGGATTGATTAGTGTAGTGCAAGTGAAGAGTTCGACCTACCCACCCAATTTATAGAGTGTTTCGCCCATCGTACAGTACGATAGTCCATCGTATAGTACGATATGGTAGTAATTTCTCTGACGGTTCGTACCGGGAAAAGGAGGTCAAAACATAGAGTGCGATAAATATCGTATAGTACGATGAGAGGAATATCGATCGTCCCGAGGAATTCAATATGACTTTTGACCAAACTTATCGTACTGTACGAACAGGTGTATCGTACAGTCTGAATTGCATTAATATCATACCAAACGCCTTTATTTTGCTCTCATCCATTTGCTGAGGTGGATCATACAGTACGATGTATGTATATCGTACAGTATGATCTACAATAATAAAGTACCAGCATGCTTAAATTCATCCCAATCTGTTCGCTGACATGGCGCGTACAGTACGAAGAGGAGATATCGTACCGTACGATGACCAATAATTAATCATACAGTACGATGATAGTCATACAGTACGATCAACAGAGATGAAATTTGCCGTTTGGTGTGTTCTGTGTAGATTATAGCATATCGTACAGTACGATCTGTGTATCATACATTATAATATTACAGAGTCAAAGTTAGTACTTTTTGTGTAGTGAGTGTGTGATTATCAGGAGCAACCCCTTTTTTTTATGCAATTATATCTATGACACCTAATCTAGTCTTCAAGGTGCTAAAGGTGTCGAAAGCTAGAGGTTTTGTGAATATGTCAGCTAATTGATCTCCTGTAGCAATGTGATGCAATTCTATATCTCCCTTAGCAACGTGATCTCTAATAAAATGGTGTCTAATGTCTATGTGTTTTATTCGAGAGTGCTGAATTGGGTTCTTAGAGATACAAATTGCACTTGTGTTGTCACACATGATTGAAATGGTTCTTACAGGTAGGCCAAGATCAAGAATTTGTTGTATTAGCCATAGTACTTGTGCAACACAACTTTCTACTGCAATATATTCTGCCTCAGCTGTGGAAAGTGCTACAGAGTTTTTCTTCCTACTGGATCAAGAAACTAATTATTGTCCTATGAATTGGCAGGTACTAGAGGTGCTTTTTCTATCTATCATATATCCTGCAAAGTCTGAATCTGAGTACCCTAAGATTTTAAAGGAAGTGTTGTGCCTATGATACCAAATTCCTAAGTTTGGGGTGCCTAGTAGATATCTAAGAATTCTCTTGACAGCAGTTAAGTGAGACTTTTTAGGATCAGCTTGAAAACGGGCACAAAGGCACACACTAAACATTATGTCCGGTTTACTAGCAGTCAGGTAAAGAAGGGACCCAATCATTCCTCTATATTTTTTTTAATCTATTGATTTTCCACTAGGATCTTTGTCTAATTGAATTATTGAGCTCATTGGAGTGTTCATGATTTTAGCACTATCCATTTCATATTTTTTCAAGATATCCTCAATGTACTTTGTTTGGCTAAGAAAAGTTCCGTTATCCATTTGTTTTACACTAAAGCCAAGAAAGTAATTTAGTTTTCCCATCATGCTAATTTCAAACTCATTACTCACTGTTTTTGAAAATTCATCACATAACATTTTATCTGAAGATCCAAATAGAATGTCATCCACGTAAATCTGAATAATGAGAATTTCTTCTTTGACCTTTTGTAAAAAGAGTAGTATCTACACTACCCTTTTCAAATACTTTATCCAATAGGAATGAGCTAAGTCTTTCGTACCATGCTCTAGGTGCTTGCTTTAATCCATAAAGTGTCTTCTTTAATTTGAATACATGGTTTGGAAATTGTGAACTTTTAAATCCGGGGGCTGCTCAACATAGACATCTTCCTTAATTACCCCGTTTAGAAATGCACTCTTTACATCCATTTGATATAACTTTAAGTTCTTGAAGCAAGCAAAAGCTAAGAGCACTCTTATGGCTTCTAGTCTAGCAACAGGGGCAAAGGTTTCTTCAAAGTCTATTCCCTCAATTTGGTTGTACCCCTTAGCTACTAGTCTGGCTTTATTCCTTAATATTGTTCCTGAATCATTCACCTTATTCTTGAAGACCCATTTTGTTCCAACAACACTTTATTCTTTAGGTCTCTTAACTAACTCTCAAACATCATTCCTAGTGAATTGGTTCAGCTCTTCTTGCATTGCTAGAATCCAAAATTCATCTCTAAAGGCTTGACCTATATTTGTAGGTTCTATCATAGAGATGAATGCTAAATGACTAACCTCCTTCCTAAGTCCATGCCTAGTTCTTACACCTTCTGAAGGGTCTCCTAAAATTAACTCTTTAGGATGACTAGAAGAATATCTCCATTCTCTAGGCAATTCTTCCTGAAGTTCTACCCTTTCTCCTAAGGTCATAATCTCTACTCCTTGAATTGCCTCTATCTCATCATCTTCAATTTTATATTCAGAGGACTTATCTAATTCATCAAATACTACATAAGTGGACTCTTCTACTACAAGGGTTCTCTTATTAAAAATTCTATAGGCCTTACCTACAGATGAATAAGCTAAGAAGACACCCTCATCAGACTTGGGATCGAACTTTCCTAAGGGATGTTTACCATTATTCAAGATGGAGCATTTGCACCAAAAGACATGTAAGTGTGAAAGGTTTGGTTTCCTACATTTAAGGAGTTCATAAGGAGTCTTGTTCATCTTAGATCTAATATTCACCCTATTTAAAACATAACAAGCTGTGTTGACTACTTCTGCCCAAAAGTATTTAGGAAGAGTGTACTCTGCTAACATTGCCCTAGCAGCTTCTACTAATGTTCTATTCTTCCTTTCTGCTATACCATTTTACTGAGGTGTTCTAGGGGCTGAGAAATTGTGTTCTATTTCTAGTTCTTGACAGAATGATTCAAATCTATCATTTTGAAATTCTCCACCATGATCGCTATGAATTGTTGAGATTTCACAACCTAATTTCCGTTGAATCCATGTGGAGAAAACCTTAAATTCCTCAAAAGACTCATTTTTATGTGCTAAGAATCTTACCCAAGTGAATCTAGTGAAGTCATCTACAATCACAAAACCATATTTTTTTCCACCTAGGCTGGCTGTATTAACGGGTCCAAATAAGTCCATATGTAGGATTTCTAGTGGCCTAGCGGTGATCACATCTCTAATTGAGTGAAAGGATGATTTGACTTGTTTTCCTAGTTGGTAAGCATCACATAAATGGTCCTTTGTGAAATCTAACTTAGGTACGCCTCTAACTAAGTTTTTCTGAGTTATGTTTCTAAGAGTTTTCATAGTAGCATGGCATAGTCCTTGCCAAAGCCACGAGTCATCAACTATTTTTCAAAACAAAATTTGAATTTGAACATCAAGCAATCAAGGTAACATGTAAACATTGTTCATTCGTTTTCCTTCAAAACTGTTTATCATTTAAACTAATCAGGCATTTATCAGATAGAAATTTAATATCAAACTTTGTCACACAGTTGACTAATGCTAAGTAAGTTATGCTTCAAACCATCAACTCGTAAGACATTTTCAATTAAAAAATTTTTAGTATTACCCAACAATACCTGAGCCTGATCACCTTCCTGGTATGTTGTCTCCCAACGTACTTTGCCTCTAGTTTTGGTCTCCAGTAGGATGAACTTCTCGATATCTCCAGTCATGGGTCGTGAGCAGCCACTATCCAGGTACCACATGCTTTCACTAGTTTTTGTGAGAACCCCTACAATTTCATTCAAAGATTAGATTTGGGAACCCAAGTGAGTTTGGGTTCTCCTTAACTTGCATGAATGAGATGTATGCATGCTATGTTGTGATGGATGCAGTTTAGGTCTCCATACTAAGTGTGTCCTACGGTGAATTGTGCATGTGCGAGCTATGTGACCTAACATGCCACAGAGAGAAACTGCAACACCAGGAAATGGGTTTATTAATCTATTGGGGTGATAGTGCCTCTTCTTAAAGTTGTGTGAGCATGCTGTGTTGGGGGTTTGGTAGGATGGCCTAATGTGAGTGATGCAATTTCATTTTCTAGTTCTTTTATTCTTTCACTGAAGGTTTTATTTTAAGCTGTCAATCCATTCAACTTCTATTTTTAACAAATGCTCATTGTGATCTACTTCTAATGCAAGTTTGTCTAGTCTATCAAAAGCTTCTTCTAGTTCAACATGAGTGGTTTTTAAGGTTTCATGCACTTCAGTTAGTTCAATATGCTTCTTATTTAATGCATCATACTCATCAATAAGTAGCATATGATCCCTATCTAAATCAGAATTTTCTTTAAACAACTTAGCATGCTCAGACTGCAAAGAACTAAATTCAACATTAAGCTTAGCATGCATCTTTTTCAACTTCCTATACGAGTCATGGATATTTTCAAAAATAAGTAGTAATTCTTCATATGAAAGTTGACATACCTCATCTTGATCCGATTGATCAAGATTATCATTAGCCATAAGACACAAATTTGTTACCTCCTCCTCTGCTTCTTCTTCTGACGTTTCTGAGGCAGAGTCGGCCCAAAAAGCTTTTTGTGTCTTTATCTTTCCTTTCTTGTATTTTGCTTTGTCATCTCCTTTCTCCTTAGTTGGTTGACTCTTCAGATTGGGGCAATCGGCTCGAAGGTGACCTGGCTTCCTACATTCAAAACAGATTGTATCAGATGAAACCTTATTGGACCTTGAGCTCTTACCTTTATTCCAGCTGTTCTGATGATGCTTCTATTTTCTATTAAGGAAATTTTTGAACTGTCGGGTCATCAGTGCTATCTCATCCTCTTCCTCCCCTGTAGAGCTTTCACTTTCTGAGTTGTTAGCTTTTAATGCCACCGTTCGCTCCTTCTTTTCACCTGCATCACTTTGTCTATGACTCACTCCTTGCTCGTATGCAATGGGTGACCCAAGGATATTATCAATAGAGTAAATGTTAAGGTCTTTAGATTCAGTGGTAGCAGTTATCTTTGCATCATAGGAACTAGGTAAACATCTAAGAATTTTATTTACTTTCTCAGAATTTGAAATATCTCTACCTAATGCATGCAAGGATGTCATGATTTGGATAAACCTAGTGTACATGTCAGATATTATTTTGCTAGGTTTCATGCGGAAGAGTTTATAATCATGCAGTAAAATGTTAAGCCTAGACTATTTTACTTCATTTGTTCCTTCGTATGTAATGCACAGTCTATCCCAAATATCCTTACCAGTGGCACAGGTAGATACTCTCATATAATCCTCAGACTTCAATGCATAGAAAAAACAATTTAAACATTTGGCATTCAGTTGGGCTAAATCCCTATCCTCATTTCTCCATTCATTAAAAGGTATAGGAGTTTTCAATCCATTAACAGTTTTAAATGGTGCAATATATCCATCATTAACTAACATCCACATGTGGTAATCAATAGATTGTAAAAAAGTAGACATTCTTATTTTCCAGAAATCAAATGGAATGTGAACCAAAAGAGGTGGACGGGTTATTGAATAACCCTCCGCAGTATTGCAATTACCAAAATGTGACATGATCGTTTTTTCAAGGTTTTCTAAAACACTATTTTTGAAAACTAGTTCTGATACCAATTGAAATAACTAGATGGACAAGAGGGGGGGTGAATTCTGAAAACTTTTTGACAATAGTTAAAACCCAAGCAGGAAAACTAATATTTTTGATGTTTTAAAATTTTAACATGAAAATTTAAACAACCCCTTTTTTCACAAATTTTTCCAAGCAAATATTTAATAAAAAAATGCACGCAGTAATAAAAAGGCAAGAAGGAAAAAGTACACTGAGAATTTTATAGTGGTTCGATCAAACCATGACCTATGTCCACTCCCCGGAGTCCTCGGCTCTGGGTATTTCACTACAATCAATAGCTCTCCTTTTGCCCCCCTTGGCAAGACGGATAAGCCCTTATAATACTCCCTTTCACCAACCCGGCGTGGCGGAGCACCAAACTCTATTTTCACCCTCCTAGTGACGGCAGAGAACCTTCTCATTTTTCTCTCTCCTGGAGAAGGCAGAGTACCTCGAGGTCATGGATGTAGAAGAGACTTTCCCCTTGGAGATCCTCCCACAAATTCTTCTAGGGCCACAGGAGGAGCAAGATGCAGCAAGTTCGGAGCAACCATGTGATCTCCCTCACACCTCTTCTCTCTCACAACACTCACCTTCTCCTTCCTCTCTCAAACCCTAAAGAACTTCTCAATAGCTCTCTCCCTCGGAATCCCTCTCTAACCACATTCTCCTCTCTAATTCACACCCTCAAAATATGATAAGTTTTTCACCTCAAAACAGGCTCCAAAATCCCTGAGATTTCAAAAGTAGTCGTTACTATCGTAAAGTACAGTTTCTAATCGTACAGTACGATATGTATAAACAGACTTTATCCTGGTACGAAGTGGTACGAACAGTTCAAAAACATTCGTACAGTATGATTTTAAATCGTACGGTACGATCCATAAGAATTCTGTTCGTACAGGATGATAGTCGAGACGATCAAACATCGTCTCTGTTCATCGTATGATACAATTGTCATCGTACTGTACGATGAGACAAAATCGATGAGATCATCCGGGACGATCTTCGGGATGATTATAATTTGTCTCTGTTTATCGTATTATACGAATGGGTTCGTAAAGTACGATGTTCAAATTATAATTAAGCCCATATTTCTTGCACTAAACACGGGTTAAATTAAGTAAGTATTTAAACAAAATCGTACTGTACGAAAGTGTTCGTACAGTACGAGCGGCGGAAAATAACTTACTTAAGTTAAAACGGCTGCTAGGGTTTTGGCTTTGAACATATCGTACAGTACGAATACATTTGTACGGTACGATCTATTCACAGAATCATCCTACAAAGCTCTAATCGTACGGTACAAAATAACATCGTATTGTACGAACTACAGAGAAAGAAAAACTCTAAATTTTCATTTAAAAACACTCTCCCCCTGTGTGTGTGCATGGTTACTCAGACTTTTATACATTTTGTGGCCAGACTCAAGAAAATAAAAAAAAAAACAACAAAATACATTGCAGACTCATACTCCTAATTTACCCATTCTTGAGTCTTCCTATCGTCCTGAGTAGCTTTTGATCTTCCTGAAATGTTAGTACTAACGGACAATAACAAATAAAATAATATTCAATGAATAGATTATTCAAACAACATTATTTGTCATCATCAAAATCTCAAACTCGGGGTCATGGGTTACAACAGAAAGTGCTCAGATGACTCTAGAAAGTGCTCTGATACCACTTGAAAGTGCTCAGATGACACTAGAAAGTGCTCTGATACCACTTGAGAGTTTGTTAGGGATGTTAAGCCCTTATGAACTGGCCCAAGGCTAAGTAAAAGAGATAGGTGAATTGGATAACATTAAAACCAAAGATAAAACTCAAACCAAAATCACCACATAAATCAAAGTGCAGAAAAAAATAATGCGGAAGCAATAATAAGAAAGAACACACCATATTTATAGTGATTTGGTCAAACCTTGACCTACGTCCACTCCTTGGAGGCACCCTCCAAGTATTGCACTAAAATAAGTGTCTCTCCTTTAGCCCCCACAGCTAGGCGGAGAAGCCCTTACAAAATCACTTCCGCCTTCCCCGGTGTGGCGGAGTCACCGGGTCCTTTGACACCAAAGGATCTTCTTCTTTGGTGAACTTCCATTGAGACAAGCCTTGAAACTGACGGTATTCAGGTGCGAGCTTGCCAGAGCAATCGTATGGAACCCCCTCCACACTCCCTTGAGTCCCCCCTTACAGGATCTTCTCCCTCTCTCAAACTCCACCCTTTCGTCACTCCCTTTCTAGCTCTCTCTTCAAGTTTCCCCCAAAAGAACAAAGCTACAATAGCTACCAAAGACACTTACAAAGTGTCATGTCATAGCTTAAATAGAAGATCTCAAAACAAGCTCATTAAAATAAGTTGCAGACATTATCGTCCAGGACGATAGGCATATCGTCCTGTATGATCAGTACAAATTCAGCTCATCATTCCGAGAAGATTTGGGACGATCAGAAGAAAATTGGTTACATCAGCCAGGCCGATATCACTATTGTCCCGGCCGATTAGTTTAAAACTAATTTCAATCGTCCTGATCATCGCCCGGAATCAATGCTGGCTGATGTAAATCATCTAGGACATCGTCCTGGCCGATCCTACGATCATCCCGGACGATGTGATCATATCAATCAGCCATTAATGCTTTCCAAAGATACCAGATCAAATTAGGCATAATTGAGTTAGATCGTCCTGGACATGTGTATATCATCCTGGCCGATTTCCTAAAATAAAGAATACCTAATCTGATTATGGAGGTTGATTGTTTCCAAATTGAGCCTATCGTCCTGGCCAATACAGGTATCGTCCAGGCCGATTAACATATGACGGCTGCCTTAATGAGGATGCCCTAATTAGGGTTTTTGCTTTAGAACTGATCGTCCAGGACGATATAAATATCGTCCCAGACGATGTTACCAAAAATAGTAAACTCTAGGGAACAGTCAGAAATATTCCAAGTTACAAAGCATCAAGAGCCACACCAAATACAATAGACTCAAGAAAGGAAAAAAGGGTACAAACTGACTCAAACCTAGTCAACCCAATCTTGAAATGGTTCCAAATTGCAGTCTGATCGTGTGAACCTGAAATGTCAGTAGATAAGGCAGTTGTAGAGAAAAAAGAATGATTGCTATCATCAAAATTATAAGCCATAGATCCGCAACATATTGGTGGTCTGACAGTTTTTTTCCCTTATTTCTAAGAATAATGTTGATTTACCCCATTTGATCTATAGTTATGATCTTTTGATGTTTGGGAATGTTTATAATAACTCATCATATCAACTTCAAAACATGCTTACCTTTTTTAACATGTCAACTAGTCTCTCAGCCAACCCTTCTAAATCTCTTATCATTTTCTCTAAAGTTATTTACCCTGATGTGCAAGTTCTATATCATAATGTCTTGGGTTTTAACCCCTTTCCTCTACCTTTGACTTAATTAGGGATTCATATTATTAGTATTAACACCACTTCTCCCACTATTCTTCTCTTATGGAGAGGATGACGAGTTGGTTAGATGGTTGGAAACAAAGAATTTTATCTTTTGCCATCAAAATTTAACTCATTTGTTCCTCTCTTTAGAACTAGTTTTACTAGTAGATTATATCTGTCACACTACAGGAAAATCACTCCGTACCGGCAGCTTATTCCGACGGTTATCATAAGCTTTCCGGCAGTTTTATAAAATTCCGACGGCTTTGCGACGGTTTAAAATTCATCGGTAAAAAACATCATGTCCATTCACCAAAGGTGATAAACTACGATTAAAGAAATCTTCAATCACTTGATCAGCTTTGATGATTTTAGGGAAAACAAAGAACTTGTTCCCACTGGCAAAATTTTCCTTAGAAAGTTCCTTAAACAATTTCCTAAGAGCATGAGCTTCCATCTCGGTCCTTATTTTAGCCAATAATTCATTATGAAGTTCACTTTTTCCCTCATGCTACCCTATACTCACATCATTCCCAACCATGGCTGCTCCTATAGCTGCATTGTTATCTGTAATTACTAATTTTTCTACGTCACCCTCCATTTTTGATGCACGGAGCAGTGAATTACCTGAAAATTGAGACAATTTGCCCAGCTTCAAACTCTCATCACTTCTCATCCTTCCTTTCTCAAATTCTTCATCATAAACAATTGTTTCTTCCATCATTCATTGTACCTATTTCATCTCTCTCATCCTCATTGTTGTATAGTTCCTCTACAAATTCAACATCAGCTTCCTCATGGCCACTCTTTTCACCTTCTTCCAATAACTTGGTTATGCTTTTCACTACATTTCTAGATAGATTGATATAGAATGAAAACGACTACTTTCCACTTTTCTATCAACAGTCACTTCAGGGAACTGACTAGTGGAAGAAAAGTTCTTACTAGACTGAGAACTGCTAGATTGCTCCCCCTCTTCAGGATCACGATCTTTCTTCTGACTACATCTTCCAACCTGAGGTCTAGGTGCAAAACCCTTAGGAGCAGAAGCATTATTCTTGGGAATTGCACTTTTTCTAGGATGTCTCCTTGAGTAGTCTGAAATGAATTTAGTTTAGAAATAGAACCACTGGTCATGACCGCCAGTAATTCATGAATTTTCTGTAGTGTTACCCTCACCAAAAAACATAGAAGGAAGGAAAATCACTATCTTGATTAATACCTTCATTTTTAGGAATGATAATAACTACAAGCTCTACACCATTCCCTTCAAATCTACTTCTATTCTTAGAGATAAAGATGGCTTCGAGCTTCCCTCAATTCACAACCTCTATTATTTTTCTAAGGATAAAATCATCTGGAGATACTCAATTCCCAATCCACACTTTCTAATTTGCTTTATAAAGTATATGGTCCCACATGGGTTACATCCAATAGCTCTACATCTTTCTGGTAGAATATTTTGCATAACATTGCCCTTGATATAGAAGAGATACTTGCAAAGAGAGGTTAGGGCAAGAAATAGAGAAGAATGGTGAGGCTAAGTTACCGTTTCATTGATAGTTTCATAAAATGTGTTATTACAAGAGTGTGAGTATATATAGGAGGTGAGTAGGAAAATCATAATGCGTTCTGTTAGGGGTAATCTATCTTGGCAGAGAGTGTGGAGAATGATGAGTCAGCTGGAGCACGGTGGTCCCGTGAGAGGTGGAGCTGAAGTCTCCCATGTGATTCTAGTGTGCTAACATCCCCCCCGCAAATTTTGCATCCAAAGGTTAGATGGTTAATTTGGTGCGAAGTTCATGAAACCGAGCTGGATATAGAGCTTTGGTAAGGATGTCCGCCAGCTGATTTGCTAAGGTAATATGATGTAGAGCAACTGCCTTTGTGCTAACATGCCCATTGATGAAATGGTTGTCAATTTCAATATGTTTGGTTCGAGCGTGGAAGACCGAATAGTTTGCTAGAGCTAAAGCTGAGGTGTTGTCGCAGTGAATAGCCATCGGCTAGATTTGGTGTGCATCGAATTCTGCTAACAGCTGACGTAGCCATATCACACCTGATGTGGCTAAGGATAATGCACGGTGCTCGGCTTCTATTGAAGATTTTGATACGGTAACTTGCTTTTTGACCTGCCATGAGATGAGATTGCAGCTAAGAAATGAGCATAAGCCACTAATGGATTTGAGATAGAATTTGTCAACAGCCTAGTCAGCATCTATGAAAGTTTTGAGTGTAAGATTGCCTCCGATAAGTGGAATACCATAATGTTGGGTGCCCTGTATGTAACACAGCAAATTCTTGAGGGATTAATAGTTATGATTGGTCGGATTATGCATGTTTTGGTAAATGTGATTCATTGCAAAGGGGATGTCGGGTCTGGTGATGGTGAGATATTGTAGAGCGCCAGCAATTTTCCTGTAGAGAGTGGGATTATCAAATGGCTAATTTGAAGATAGACATGGGGATGACTTGATTACTATAGGGGTTGAGCCCGATTTGTAAGATGAGAACCCTGGTGTTTGTAGCAGATCTCGTACATAGGGTGATTGATGTAGGAATAGTCAAGTTGTTGTCCGATAAACTTGAATGACCAAGAAGGTATTAACAGGGCCGAGCTGATTCAAAGGAAAAATAGATGTTAGCATTTTGATATGATTTTGGATAGTGGTGATGTTGTTGCCCGTGAGAAGTAGGTCATCCATGTAGATGAGCAGATATATACATGTAGAGCCATGTGTATATATGAGTAAAGAGGGGTCAAATTTGCTAAAGGAGAATCTGAAAGCAAGTAAAGTTGAAGTGAATTTGTTGAACCATTGACGCGGAGCCTGTTTGAGGTCGTAGAGGGACTTGTGTAGTTTGCAGACATGGTTCGGATGGGTGGGATCTATGAAGCCAGGTAGTTGCTTCATGTAGATGTCTTGGATCAATTCACCATGAAGGAAGGGATTTGAAATATCAAATTGTAATACTTGCCAATTGCGTTGGAGAGCAATAATGAGCAGGATCCAGATTGTAGGTATCTTGGCAATGGGACTAAATGTTTCGTGGTAGTTGATGTCGTATTCCTGAGCAAAGCATTATGTAAGAAGGCGAGCTTTGTAAACTGCGACCTCACCATTTGGATGGAATTTGGTTTTGTATGTCCTGTGACATCCAATTATTGGAGTATTTGGTGGAGGCGGGGTTACTGTCATGCTTTTTACTTGTGAGGGCATTGAGTTCATGAGACATCGCTGCTTTCCATTCGGGTAAGAGCATGGCTTGTTTGAAAGTAGATGGAGTGTGTATTGAGTGCGTGGTTACAGAGAGATCGAAGAAGGTTTTTGGCTTTAAGTAGCCTGTTTTAAAGCGGGTTAACATGGGATGGGTAGTGATGGGTTGTGGGTTAGATGGCAGTGTGGAGGAATGAGATGAAGGGGGGAATGAGATGGAGATGGAGGAGGCTATAGAGTTGGTGAGGAGACTGAATTGTGAGTTTGAAGATCAGTTGGGGGAGGGAAAGATTGGTATGACTGAAGGGTGGTAGAGTTGGAGGGAAGTAAGGTGGATGTAGGAATTAGCATGAGGGGTGGTGAGGGAGCAGTAGTGAAGATTTGAGATGGAGGTGGATCAGTTTGTTTGAACAGAAATGTGTTTTTGTGAAAAAGGACATGATGGGATATATGGATTTGCTTTGTGGTGAGGTTGTAGCAGCGGTAATATTTTTGATTGGAGGAATAGCCTTGGAACAAGCATTCTTGAGATCTCGGTTGAAGTTTGTTGGAGGTGAGTGGACAAACCAAGGGAAGTATAGGCAGTCAAAAGTTTTGAGGTGGTCATAGAAGGGTGGATGTTCGTGGAGGAGATGGAATGGAATTTGGGATTGACAAGCTTTTGTGGGAAGACGGCTGATGAAGTAGTTTGACGTTAAAAGAGCTTATGCCCTGAAATGAAGTGGTAAGTGTGCTGCGTGAAGAAGCATTCTTGTTATTTCAATGAGATGGCAGTTTTTGTGTTCGACAAGTCCATTTTATTATGGTGTGTATGGGCAGGTGAGCTGATGTGTGAAGCCTTGTTCGGTTAGAAAGTTTTTGAAAGGGCGCTTTGTGAATTTGCCGCCATTGTCAGAGCGGAGAATGATTATGTTAGTTTTGAATTTGCTGTTAACCATTTTATGAAAATGTAGGAACTTGGAGAATGTTTGATCTTTTGAGTGCATTAAGTAGATCCAACAAAATCTGGAGTAAGTGTCTATGAAAGTGACAATATATTTGTATCCATTTAGTGATGGAGAGGGGGATGGATCCTAAACACCGGAGTGAACAAGATCAAAAGGACTTATAACTTTTGTTTTACTTAAAGGAAAGGGTAAATTATGGCTTTTCACCATATTACATGATTTGCATAAAAGAGAACCAGATGGGATACAAATATTTGGTATGATAGTAGCTAGGGACTGCATAGTGCGATAGTTGGGATGTCCAAGGCGTGCATGCCATAGGTTGGTGGAGATCTATTTTTTGTGAAGAGCAGTTGAGAAGGGCTTACTGTTGGGAATGGTGTAGAGTCTGTCACGGGCTAGTCCATGAAGCAAAGTTTGATGATCCGCTAGATCCTGAATGATGAAACCATGAGCATTGAACGAAACTGAGCAGTTGTTGTCGGAAGTTAGTTTATGAATGGATAATAGATTGTGTGAGAGATAGGGTACGTGAAGAATTTGTTGAAGAAGGAGCTTACGCGGTGTGTTTGGGAGAGGTAAGATACCTTGTCCTTGATGTTGAATGGGGAATGACTACCGTTGGCTATTGAGCTGGAATCAGGGCTGAAATAAGTTGTCGGTTGTTGAATGTTTTGAGGATTTGCGGTGAGGTGGGATGTGGATCCTTAGTCTAGTACCCAATCGGTTATGAGATTGGCTTGAGGTTGTAATAGAAGAGCCTTTGTATGATCGAGAGATGGGTATTGCAGGTTGCAGCGATGCCAGCATGTAAGCACAGTGTGTGCCCCATTTTTTCACACATATTTGGCAAGTAGGTCGGGTATTGTTACTGGGAGAGGGAGGTTGGTTG
>NW_021318669.1:201536-365135 GCF_001605985.2 Dendrobium catenatum
TAGTTAAACCAATGGAAATTGGGCAAGTTGTTGTGACAATTGAAGTAAAAGAAGCATATTAGGAATTACCATGATATAAATACCATTAGGGAGCATCCAATTATTGGTTAGGCCAAAAACTATTAAATGAGCCACAATATACATCTTATTAAGTAAAAGAAGCATATTATGCATAAAATTTGGAAGGAGCAACACCAAATGTTTTGGCTATTTTTGAAAACGCAGAAATGTTTTGATTATCAGAAAAACACCAAATGTTTTAGGGTTTTTCTAAAAAAATGTCAAACCATTTGTATATTATATATATATATATATATATATATATATATATAATATATATTAAATATATTAATTTGATGCAATTTCCAAATGAGTCAGTGGTAAGAGTTTAGGAGTTTAATCTATCTGACTGACTGGTTTGAAAGTTAGAATAAGCAAATTAGTTTTCTTTTTTAGCTGTGTAATATATATTTTGGCTTTATCATAATTATTAAAATGTTATATTTAATATAATATTTGATGTAAATATTATAAATATACATATTTTTTATTTTCTATATATATTAATATATATATATATATATATAATATATATATATGCCAAATGGTTTTGACATTTTTTAGGTAAATGCCAAAACAATTTGGTGGCATTTGCTCCTTTTTTTTTTTTTTTGCTAAACAAGCTTTCTTTTTACTTAATTAGGATTATATTATGCTCCTTTTTATATTTTGGCCTCTGTTTAATCATAAAAAGTTTTGAGACATTGGCTTTTGGAGAAAATTGAAAAACTCCAGAATGCCGACACCAAATTTCTCTATAAGGTAATGACAGTCCACCAAGGATTCGAGAAGTAAGTAGTTGTTAGTAGACCTTTTTAATCAACTTGGGATATCATATCGTTTTCACACCGAGTTCACAGATGGGACTTCAACTCCACCTACTCACGGGACACCCTACTCAGCCGACTCTCATTCTCCACACTCTTCTGCCAAGACAGATTGCCCATACGGAACTCAATTTTGATCTCCACTCACTCCTATATATACTCACACTTGTGTAAGCACATTTTATAGACTATCAATGAAACAGTAACTTAGCCTCATCCTTCTTCTCAGTTCCTTTCCCTAAACCTCTTTTTGCAGGTCATATTTTCTTGGTATCAGAGCCTTTGAGCATCATCGCCAATGGCTGAGCAACGACCCTCTCGCTACGAGGTACCAGCTTCCTCAGCTGCTACACGCCTGCAATCCTCTATCTCCGTCTTGGCTGACTTTTGTGATACTCAGCTCCTCTTAAATTTCTAATGTCCAAATCCTCAATTCCATTCATCAATTCTGCAACTCAACATTGACAACTATGCTATTTGGAGTTTGCAGATCTACAAGCTGTTTTTAGCAAACCATATATTGACAGGCTATGCCCTCACAAGAAGCAAGTTCACCCCACAAACCGATGACGATGCCGAAAGCTGGCTATAGAAGCTCATAGATCAGAATCTAGTCTCCGATTACTATCCACAATCTACTATCGGTGTTACCTTACATCATCTCTCCAGCGCACCGAAATTGGCTTACACTAGCCAACCAGGCTTCAAGCGCTACAATCGATCAAAGTGATCCAATGAAAAATGAACTCCATAATGTTCAAATGAAAGACAACACAATGACCAGTACTTGGCTCAAATCAAAAACTCTGGTGGACAACATTGCTATTGTCGGGTCGCACATGACTACTGAAGACATTCTAATTGTACATCCTCAATGGATTGCCTCCTTCCTACATTGCCATCAAGACCCTCAATCTGCACATTCCAAGCTCCCTATCTGCGCTGACGTCTTTTATTTGATTCATATGCAGCAAAGAATCAGCATTAAAAACCAACTAAAGCAAGAACCAATCCATCTTCCGACCACCCTAGCTCTAATATTCAAATCAGCCCAGGTCTTCTGCGGAGAGGAAACCATTCGTTTCGGGGGGGGGGGGGGGGGGGGGGGGGGCGTCAACTCTTGATCATTCCATCTCCAACAACTGATTTGAATATAGAGCTAGGTGGTCGGAAGATGGATTGGTTTCTTGCTTTAGTTGGTTTTTAATGTTGATTTCTTCGCTGCATATGATCAAATAGAGGACGTCAAGGCAGATAGGGAGCTTGGATGTGCAGATTGAGGTCTTGATGGCATTGTAGGAAGGAGGCAATCCATTGAGGATGTACATTAGAATGTCTTCGGAGTTCATGTGCGACCCGACAATAGCAATGTTGTCCACCAGAGTTTTGATTTGAGCCAAGTACTGGTTCATGGTGTTGTCTTTCATTTGAACATTATGGAGTTCATTTTTCAATTGGATCACTCTTGATCGATTGGTAGGTTGAAGCCGGTTGGCTAGTGTAAGCCATATTTCGTGTGCGCTGGAGAGATGATGTAAGGTAACACCGATAGTGAGATTGTGGATAGTAATGCGGAGACTAGATTCTGATCTATGAGTCTCTATAGCCAGCTTTCGGCATCGTCATCGGGTTTGTTGGGGTGAACTTGGCTTCTTGTGAGGTAGCCTTCAAATATGTTTGCTAAAAACAGCTTGTAGATCTGCAAACTCCAAATAGCATAGTTGTCATTGTTGAGTTGCAGATTGATGATGGATTTGAGATTGGACATTAGAAATTTAAGAGGAGCTAGTATCACAAAGTCAGCCAAAGAGGCGGAGATAGAGGATGCAGGCGGTGTAGCAGCTGAGGAAGCTGGTACCATCGTAGCGGAGGAGTCTTGCTCAGCCATTGGCGATGATGCTCAAAGGCTCTGATACCAAGAAGATATACCTGCAAAAAGAGGTTAGGGAAAGAAACTGAGAAGAAGAATGAGGCTAAGTTACTGTTTCATTGATAGTCTTATAAAATGTGCTATTACACAAGTGTGAGTATATATAGGAGGTGAGTAGGGAGATCAAAATGAGTTCCGTTAGGGGCAATCTGTCTTGGCAGAGAGTGTGGAGAATGATGAGTCGGCTGGAGTAGGGTGGTCCCGTGATAGGTGGAGCTGAAGTCTCCCATGTGAATCTGGTGTGAAAACAGATATGATATCCCAAGTTGATTAAAAGGTCTCTACTAACAATCTTACTTCTTCTGAGATTCCTTGTTGGACGGTCATTACCTTATAGAGAAATTTGGTGTCGGCATTCTTGAGTTTTTCAATTTTCTCCCAAAGCCATGATCTCAAACTTTATGATTAACAATAAGGCCAAAATATAAAAAGGAGCATAATATAATCCTAATTAAGTAAAAGAAGCTTGTTTAGCAAAAAAAATAAAAAAGGAGCAAATGCACCAAATGTTTTGGCATTTACCTAAAAAATGTCAAACCATTTGGCATATCATTGACATTTTTTTTAGAAAAACCCTAAAACATTTGGTGTTTTTCTAAGTACATCAAAACATTTTGCGTTTTTCAAAATATGCCAAAACATTTGGTGTTGCTCCTTCCTAAATTTTATGCATAATATGCTTCTTTTACTTAATTAAGATTATATTGTGCTCCATTTTATATTTTGGCCTAACAATAATTGGATGCTCCCTAATGGTATTTATATCATGGTATTCCTAATATGCTTCTTTTACTTCAATTGTCACAACAACTTGCCCAAATTCCATTGGTTTAACTATATTTGATTTAATCGTTTTTCCATTAACTATGCTTTTCTGGTGTGGAATATCATTTTAGTTGGTTTAAAAATAGCTTATGTTCTTAGACAAAGAAAAATTATGGGTAAGTAATGATGATAATGAGAATCACTCCCATTTATTTTTCAACTGTGAGCTTTTATTTCATATCCTTGAGAGCTTTATTCCTTCGGGGAATGTTTTTTTTTTCATATTGGCAGCTCCATCCTACAAGCATTGACTCTGATAATATTTCCTATAAAATTAGCAGAAATTTTTTCTTCTAAACTGTTCATCTTTCTTTTCTGCTGAGATTCTTTGGCTAATGCGTATCACGATGGTTCTCTAATTCTGTTTATTTGCTGGATACCTCTAGTATCAGCTGAGGTATTTCTTCTGAATTGAGAATAGTTCATCCAAAGCGAGCTTTTAGGCAATTTTCTTCAATAAAATATATAGCAAGAATATTTACCTAAATATGCATATTATGAGTCAGTCAAATTTCCCAATCTTAATATATCATAAAAACCTTGATAACATTATAATAAAATATTTCAAAAGCATTCTCCATAATAATTTAACATACTAAAAATCCTTAAGGTTTTCTTTCAGCCAAATTCATATCAAACATATTTTAAAATATAATACTGTTGCATAAAGGATTTTTTCAGAGTTAGAAGAAACAAAATACTAGAATTTCTGAATCACAACTGAATTAGCCAGGCCTGCTTGCTCAATCGTGTGAGAAACATCAGTGAGCTGCTTGGGTGGGAAACCAACAGTCTGAAGTGTATAGTTCCTCGCAGCTCCAGGTCTCGATGCATCGATGAATGCTCGAATATCACCAATCGTGTGGCGGATATTGAAACGGGAGACCATTCGAGTGCCATCTGCTAACCTAAGTTGAATTGAAGTTAAGGGTAATGATTCATCCACTGAAAGACCTGAAAAGGGGGTGGGAGGAGAAGAGGAGGATGGGGGAGGTTCAGAACTGGATGATCCACCACCAAGCGTTCTTCCAACACCCTGAAATGGACTGAGACGTTTCACTGGTTCCTGTAAAATGAAAATTTATAAGCCCTAAAGATTAGAAATCAGATGAAAAATGAAATATTAGAGCTGAAAAGTAAAAATGAAATATTAGACAAGTTTGAACCCACCGGGCAATTTTCTTCTCTCCTTATCAGATTGACGTGCACAGCTGACCTCCTATCTGTTGGCTCTAGCTCTTTTGGGCACTCAGATTTCTTAATACTCTACACAACAAGCAATGGATTATATTATCAGATGTAAACCATGTTTATCAAATAAATAAAAAGTGATGGCAAACAGCCTCTTAACTTCTTGCAAGCCATTTTAAAAGGTCAATGCAGTCCCTAAACAACATCTAAAAACGTAAAACACTAATAATCGTTCAGCATTTTCAAAAGAAACAGGCGAAGTAAAGCACAATGGTCTTTTTTCCCCTTCAAATAAAACAGAGCTACTTCAATTGAAGCACAATTCATTCATCGTTACATATGCTATTATACATTAAAAGAAGTTCAAAATTTATTGAGCCAAATTAAGCATGCACAATATCAAACGATTTTTTAAGCCGAAGCACTAAATAATATATGCAAAATAAAGTTAAAAAGAAACGGCACTTCAAATTATACATGTATCATGGGGCAGCATCCATATAGAAAAATAACTGTAGAAAACACTATAGAAGTTACCAATCAATACCCAAAAAAGGAAGAAATAGAAAAATCTGCATTTGCAAATGCATTTCCCGTTTTTTTATTAGAAGGACGTGGTTAAATTTATGGAGATGAATTGTGAAACAGTAATAAAGCCGATCAGTAGCTCAATTGATATTTTCCCAAATCCTTCCAACTGATGGATTGGTTCGGGAAGAATAAGAATAATAATTACAACGAGAACAACTTTAAAAGAATGAAAACAATGCAAATACAAATCGTTAAAATGCGGTACCAATATACTGAAAATAAAACTAGCGTAAACATTGGTCGCATAGAGCACTTTGCGGATCAGAAATAAAGCATAAGCTTCTCTGCCTTAGAGAGTATTTTTGCATCTACACAATGCTTTTGGGTGAACTGAAGGCCTTCTCATGCACTTCACGCTTCTAAAGCGTGAGCTTGAATGCGAGGACCACAATCAAAGTATTATTTGTACCAGTGATGCTCACACCTAACTCCAATCCTTACATGAATTCATGAACAAACTCTAGAAAATAATATCAGGGGACGAAACTATAGAAAACAAAAAACTTAAGAACCTAAGAGTTTGAGCTCAATCTAGACTAAAATTTCAATTCACACATGAACTCTAAAAGTCGAGTGCTCCTCAATGAAAATGATAAAAAAAGAAACAAAAAGACCAATACATGTCATGCATGCATACTCCTAAAATTATATACAACAACAGCAACATCAAGCCTTAATCCCACTGTGGGGTTGACTACATGAATCCTTTTTCTTCATTGTGTATTGTTAAAAGTTAAATTCTCATTTAAATCTACTAAAAAAATATTATTTCTAATATTTTCTAAAAAATCTTTTTAGGTCTGCCTCTACCTTTCTTACATAGGCCATATCTCCTAATAGGGTCATCGGAAGGCCGCCGTTTTAAATGACCAAACCATCTAAGGCGACTCTCTCTAATCTTATGTCACTGGAGCTACTCCAACCTTTTCACAGATATGCTCGTTTCGTATCCTATCTCTAAGAGTAAATTCGCTAATCCACCTGAGCATCCTCACCTTAGCAACACTTAACTTAATATTGTGCTTCTCTTTTAATAGCCAACATTTTGCGCCATATAGCATTGCGGGTCTCACCACCATCTTATAAAATTTTTCCTTAAGTTTGAGTGATACTTTTCAATCACACAACAAACCCGAAACATTTCTCCACTTTAACCATCCAACTTGAATTCTACTAATAAAATCCCCACCTAGTTCACCATCACTCTAAACAATAGACCCAAGATATTTAAAATGAGTACACTTATTAATAACTTGATTTGCTCAAAGTCACAAACCCTCAACTATATCTATTACTATTAAAATTACACTTCATGTATTCAGTTTCATATCTACTCATACGAAAACCTTTAGACTCTAAGGTTGATCTCCATAATTTGAGTTTACCTTCAACTCCATCTCTAGTCTTATCAACAAAAAAAATATCATCAGCAAAAAACATACACTAGGGTACATCCTCTTGCAAATGTCTAGTAAGAACATCCATGACTAAAGCAAAATGATAAGGGCTTATGGCTGATCCTTGATGTAATCTAACTGAAATAGGAAAATACTTAGTCAAACCTTCTTGTGTTTGAACACAAATAATAGCTCCTGCATACATATCCCTAATGACTTGAATATAAGCATTATTAACCCCTAATAATCCTAAAATTATATAAGAGAATAAAAAATAAAAACAAAATGGGAAAAGCTGCGATCAAGGTACTTGCTGCATCTTGGCTACATTCCCAACAAAGGGTTCCCTACAGATGCAAAATGATCCTGCAAGGATTGCAAACCTACAACATGAGAAGGGTGATTTTCCTTTGTTCCAAAAAGAACCCCATTGATCACATTAAGGAACCACTTGGCATTAGCAGAGTATAATTAGTTGCTGGCCCTACCCATCATCAAATTTCCTATTAGGTCTAACACACACATATATAATATAGCTCCATATCTTTTCAAAAAGACAGCCTATACATTTCTACCACTCTCCTCAATTTAGCATAACCGTCTCTCCACTAAAAAGGCACAAGCTACATACTTTCAACGTAAATTGCTAAATAGAGAGCGGAGAGCATAACCAACAGGTGGCCTTGGATGCTGTTAGACCGGTCCAGCCGGTCCACGCGGGACCGGCTCATGAGCGAAATGGCGGAGGTCTTCTACCTCCTTGTACGAGCCGTGCGAGCTGTAAGTTCACGGGAGCCTTTTTAGGAATGGATTTTTTAGGAAGTTTAGGAGGGAAATTGAATGTAGGGACTGTTTAGAGATTTCATTTTGAATCGTAAGCATTATATAGTTTGCTTTCCTAGGGTTAGGGCATCTTGAATTTGGATGAAATTTGAGATCTCCTAGATTTAGGTTTTTCTTTGGGCTCTAGAGGCGTCTAGAGATTTGGGAGAGATCAATCCTCCTCTCGAATTGAGGATCGACTATATCTTGCTATTTTCCGTTTCTATTTCATCAAATAATACAAATTTCCTGCTATTTTTTTGGTTTTGTGTGGATTCTTGTGGAGGATTTTCGCTGTTGTCCAATGATTTATAGGAAATACTTGAGATCTACAAGTTTTTCCTATCAAATTGGAATTAGAGCTATTTTGGGACCTTTTGTGGGCTATTTTGGTGAATTTCAGCAGCTATTCTTGGGATTTTGAAGAAGAAAATTGCTGTTTTTGAAGATCAAAATCCAGATTTTTATTTCTACAAAAATATGGGCATCAATGGCGGCCAAGAAAATGGATGAGTTGGTGGAACGCCTCGAAGTGAAGATTGGACAAATGAAATATGAAATTTCATATCTCTAAACTCAAGTTTCATTTGTCTTAGTTATCCATGATAAGTTCGATTCAAAATTTTCCATCTTGGAGGAGATGTTGAACTCGAGGGCCAAACCAAAATATCACTGTCGATGGTGAGGGAAGGCGCCGACAGACACGAAGATGGGAAAAAACCTAAGCCAATTAGACAAAGGGGAGATCAGGAAGTGAAGACTCGAAAGGGAAAAGAGAAAATACCTCTCATAGAGCCTATTTCTAGGTAAAGGCCGGGAAGAGGGTATGAGAAGAGGCGTTAGGAGGTAGGGCAAGAACGAAGATGTGCTGATTTGGGGAGAGGAGGGGCGAGATTGGAAAGGGAAATGGGTAATTATGATTAAAGGTGCTGAATTTGTTATGATCCAAGGGGTGCTGAATTTGAGATGAGAATGTGGGAATTTGATGAAAAGTTTGGGTATGAACGTAGAAGGGATGATTGGGACACTTCGGGGGAACCACCCCCTTGGGGAATGAGAAATTATAGAGGGAACAGAGGGAACGGAGGCGATCTGAGGGTGAAGAAATTAAAGATGTCAATCTTTGAGGAGGAGGATGCGCACGAGTGGATCTACAAGGTTGAAAGATATTTCGTCATCAATGAGCTGACAGAGGAGAAGAGACTGACGACAACAGGCCTATGTTTGGAAAGGAAAACATTGGCTTGGTACCAATGGAGGGGCATGCGACGACCCATACGGAGTTAGAGGATGTCCAAGGATTCTTTGATAGAACATTTCCGAACAAACAGGGAGGAGACTTCTACGAGTTGTTTTCCGCCTTCACGCAGGATGCTTCAGTGATAGAGTACCAGGAGTTGTTCGAGTATATTGCTATACGATTGGACCGCATTTTTGAGACAGTACTAGAGAGGAACTTCATGAAAGAATTGACACCAAAGATCCGAGAAGCAGTTAGAATAATGAGGTCTCGTGACTTGGGAGAGGCTATGGAGCTAGCTCAATTGGTAGAAGATCAGAGGCACCTCGAGAGAGAGACAGGAGGAAGCAGCTCAGGAGGCACGTACAGGATGACCACCACCTTATTGAAATCCAAGGAGCCAACGCCGGATACTCTTCGGGGGACTTCGAAGGAAAAGACTGCAGAAGGAAGACCTATGGACAACTTCAAGAAGCTCACAGAGACGGAATTACAAGAGAAGAGGGGCGAATGGGACTCTGTTTCAGATGTGACGAGAGGTATAGTCTGAGGCACATGTGTAAGGACCGAACTCTTCAAGTTCTTATCGTTTGTAATGAAGAAGGAATGGAGGGTATTGTCTTTCCACCTTGCGGACAAGGTGGATCTTTGGGAGGGGAGTATTGTTAGATCGGTCCATTAGGCCGGTCCACGCGGGATCGGCCAGTGCTCAAATGGCGAAGGTCTTCCGCCTCCCTATACAAGCCGCGCGAGCTGCAAGTCCACGAGAGCCGTTTTAAGAAGGATTTTTGAAGAAGTTTAGGAGGGAAATTGAATGTAGGGACTGTTTAGAGATTTTCTTTTGAATTGTATGCATTAAATGGTTTGTTTTCCTAGGGTTAGGGCATCTTGAATTTGGCTGAAATTTGAGATCTCTTGAATTTAGGTTTTTCTTTTGGAGCGGCGTTTAGAGATTTGGGAGAGATCGATCCTCTTCTTGAATTGAGGATCCACGGTATCTTGCTATTTACCGCTTATATTCCATCAAATAATACAAATTTTCTACTGTTTCCTTGCTTTTGTGTTGATTCTTGTGGAGGATTTTCACTGTTTTCCAAAGATTGATCGGAAAAACTTGAGATCTACGAGTGTTTCCTATCATATGCCAATGATGAAAAAGCAGCAGATGTCTACGGTGAGCTGGGAAGATGCAAGGAGATTGCTGCAAAAGTTGACAGCCAATGTGGTGAGGCCAGCCATCAGTGTGCCGCAGCTGGCAATGGGAAGAACCGCAAGGTAGGGAGGGGGCAGTCCAATGGAGAGTTCAGCTTGTTTTGTATAACTTTATATATATATATAGAGAGAGAGAGAGAGAGAGAGAGAGAGATGCTTTAGAACGTTGCAATGAGATTGTGGTTTAGATAAAATCAAGACGAGCAAAATATGGGAGAGAAAATTGGATGGACTACTAGTGAAATAAAATCAAGTGACAGGAAATAACCTCCGCCAAATATTTGTCTTATATGGCTTATCTCTAGACTAGTGCAATATTCTCTTTGTGTGGCCCTAGATGTGGCCGAATATTATTAAATCACTTCAATCATTGTGTGATGCTTCCTAGTTTTTCTTTTCCTCATTTTCTGTACTTTTAAATTTTTGTTATCATTATTCTTTTTTTTTTAGTTATCATTATTCATGATTACTCACATACATGCATTTTCAACAATATTTCGTATTTGAGTTGAGCTCTTGAGATTTACAAAAAAAGTGGGAGCAATGGCATAAGAGCATGAAAAGGTGAAAGAGACAAATTCAATGGCAAGGATTTCATGCAATAAAAAATGCAAATCAAGGATTATAGGTACACAAAAAAAAAGCTCTCTCTCTCTCTCAATTCAAAGCCCGCTAAAATCAGCCAATAAGACTTGAATCTCCTAAACAAACACGCATTGAGAGTTGTACGCTTGACAATCATAAAGTACATTGCCTTTAGCATATTGAATGAGAACCTCATAGTCAACATGATGAAAACTTATTTAGACACGTATGAAAGCCTTCAATGAGAAAGCTTTCGATCTCAGGATGAGTTAAGACACTTCCACAACAGAGCATATCAATGAATTCAATATAATCACTAATCAATGAAATTCATTCCCTAATCTTAGTTTAATCACTTTCAAAAAATTGATGTTAAACTTTAATGGTGGTATATAGTTCACGCGGATCTTCACAGCTAAAATTCAATCATGTCCGTGATTTGATCATGAATGGGGGCATCAAGAGAATAGCGTGTAGTTTCTCTATATGTTAGTCTACATCTAAAAAGTAGAGGGAAGAGTGCATCGGGTGACAAGAACTAAGGCAAATCCAAATCCTTGAGGAGGACTCTATCCAAATATCACAGCAATTTTTGTTGACAATATGACAAAATCATCCACATAAGAAGAGATTGTCCACAAAAGGTGGGTAGAGTTCAAATCAGATGAATGAACTTGTTCATGCTGCAATTACATAGATCTATGATGTACTAATCATTAGTGCTCATAATCATATGGAATCTAAAAGTGGCAGACTAAGTTGGGAATAGCTAGGTAATCTTTATGGAGGTCAAGTAGCACTCAACATATAAAAGATATTGCAGCTGCTTTTAACAAATGAACGAAAGACTGGCTTTTGACGCCAACAAAGCAAACATAGCATGTGTCAATGGTAAATGGGAAGATGTAAGGCAGTTGTTAATATCATTGTTTAAAATTGCGCAATATGACGCTAACCTTAAGGCCCGCCTCAACGCAATTCCAGTGAAAATGTTTTGAGGCTTATGCTTCGAGCCTTTTTCATAAGGCTTACGCCTCAGCTTAGCTGAGGCCTACCTTGAGGCTCGCCTCGCCTCGTTGGTGTAAGGCTTACGCCTTACCCTATTTATATATTTTTTTTTATTAAAATTTGTCTAAATTATGAACTAAAGCCCCAAACAAATCACGCCATCATGCACCTCTGAGCCACAACAACTTCCACTTGATTGCCTCAACCTCGAACTTGCAACAGACGATGTAACCACCATCGTTGTAGCAACCATCAAGGATTACTTGAAAGCTGCATACCACCACCACCTCCTCTAGACATTTTGGAGTATTAATCTCATATTTATGTTGATAAAAAATATTTATGAAAAAATAAGATAACTGAAATAAATGAAGAAGAAACATATTGGGAGGCATTAGACTCCACAGGTGAGGTAGGAGAGAGACCAATTTGTTATGAAGACAACGCAAATAAAGACACCCTCACTGATGACAATGCATATGATTTCTGAGTTGTTGCCAACAAATTCAATCTTTTTAGGAATTAAATGCGGATGAATTGGGAACTGAAAAAAAAAAATTTTAGAGTTGAACTTGATTTTATATGATAATTTTATGCAATTCCTATACTTAATATTATTTTGATCTTATAATATTTAGATTTCAATTATATTTCACACAATTTCTTACTTGCTACTTTATGCCTTGTGCAATTTTTGGTTCATATGTATATTGATTTTTTACTTCATAGTACAATATAAATTTAATGCCATCCTCTAATATATTACTATGATAGAAACTTAGAATATAGGTTCCCTTACAGGCAAATTAATTGAATTAATAAATATTATGATCCATAGGAAGATAAATATTCTTTGTATTTATGAAACTAAATGGGTTAGAGAAAAGATTATGGAGATTGATAGTTTAGGATTTAAACTATGGTATTCTGAAATGAGTCGTGCTATAAATGATGTAGGTGTGATTATAGATAAGAGTTTAAAGGATAATGTTGTAAAAATAATAAAATTAGAGATAGAATTATAGCTTTAAAGATTGTTGTTAAAGCTAAAATTATTAATATTATAAGCGTCTATGCTCCTCAAACAAATTTGGATACGTGGTCAAAATTAAAATTTTGGAATGACCTAGAAGAATTAATACAAAATATACATCTTGAAAAAAAAGTTTTTACTAGAGAAGATTTAAATGGACATGTTGATAGAGAAATAGATGATTTTAAAATCATCCATAATGGCTATGACTTTGGAGCGACTAATGAAAGTGGTAAGATCATATTAAATTTTTCTTTAGCTTATGATTTTGTAATTGTTAATAGCTTATTTAATAAAAGAGATGAGCATCTCATCACTTATAAGAATGGATATAATAAAACTCAGATTGATTATTTTTTTATAAAAAAAATAGATTGTTTAGATTGCAAAAATTGAAAAGTTATTCCGAGTGAAAATTTATGTAAACAACATCACTTATTAGTTTTGGATTTTAAGATAAATGAACATAAAATAAAAAATAAAGTAAATCATCATTTAAGGATTAGATGAGGGCATTTAAAGAATATTAACAAAAATATTTTTTAGAGTAAGATTCTAAATTTAAAGATTTTATCTGTGCATGAGAATATTAATGTTATGTGGAAAACAATAGCTAGTTATATTAATAATATTGTAAAATATGTGCTTGGAGTATCAAAGGGAAAAACTACTAATAATAAAAATAGTTGGTGATGGAATTAAAATGTACATGAAAAAATGAAAAATAAGAAGATTTATTATAAAAATTAGTTTAGCTATAAAAACTCTAATAATTAAAAGATATATAATAAGGCAAGTAAGGAATCTAAGAAAGTAATTTGAAATGCAAAGATTTTAATTTTTAATAATTTATATAATAGATTAGATACTACGGAGGGCGAAAGACATATATATATATAAATTAGCTAAACAAAGAGAAACGGGTAATAATGATTTAGTTCAAGTGAAGTATGTTAAGGATGAAGATCAAAAAGTATTTTTATTAGAAGAGGATATTCAACAAAGGTGAATGAGATATTTTGTTAAATTTTTCAATGAAGATTATAAGAATGTGATTAACTTTAGTGACCATAGTATCCAAAATGAAAATAAAGATTTTTATTTTTATCGACGTATTAGTAAAACTGAAGTTAAAAAGGCTTTAAAGAAAATGAAGTGTCGAAAAGCTGTTGGACCTAATGATATTCCAATAGAAGTGTGAAAATGCTTAGGAGATGAAGGAATTTTTAGACTTACTAAACTTTTTAATATTATTTTGAAGACAAAAGATGTTGGATGAGTAGAGAATGAGTGTGTTGATTCCTATTTTTAAGAATAAAGGTGATGCACATGATTGTGCGAATTTCTATCCACAACATGAAAATTCTTGGAATTGAAACAAATTCGAATTCGAAATTCTCTACGACGTCTGGGAGATAGAATATTTTCAGGAACAAGTAAATCATAATGATTTTTGTCTCCATTCAAAAATATATCTCTCTACAAATCCTCACAGCGCTTCTCCATTATACAAAATGACATCTGGGGTCCTTCAAAAAGAAAAACATGTGCGAATTATAGATAATTAAGTTAATGTGTAATACTTTAAAACTATGGGAGAGAGTTATGGAGCATATGTTGCGTCGTGACACTAATATTTCTAAAAATCAATTTGGATTCATGCTAGGTAGGTCTACTATAGAACCTATACATTTACTGAGAGGTTTGATGGAGAAGTATAGAGAGAAGAAAACATATGATAGAGTTCCAAGAGAAGTGTTATAAAGAGTTCTACATAAGAATGGTTTAATAATGCTTATATTCAAATCATTAAGGATATGTATGCAGGAGTTGTTACTTGTGTTCAAACACAAGGTGGTTTGACTAAGTATTTTCCTATTTCTGTTGGGTTACATCAAGGATCAGTCTTAAGCCCATATCCTTTTGCTTTAGTCATGGATGTTCATCATAGATATTTGCAATAGGTTGTACCCTGATGTATACTTTTCGCTAATGATATTATTCGTGTTGATAAGACTAGAGAGGGAGTTGAAGATAAACTTAAATTATGGAGGTCAACCTTAGAGTCTAAAGGCTTTCGTTTGAGTAGATCTAAAACTGAATATATGGAGTGTAATTTTAGTAATAATAGATCTAGTGGGGGGTTGTGACTTTGGGCGATCAAGTCATTAATAAGAGCACTCGTTTTAGATATCTTGGGTCTAGTATTTAAAATGATGGTGAAATAGATGGGGATATTATTAGTAGAATTCAAATTGGATGGTTGAAGTGGAGGAATGCATTGAGCTTGTTGTGTGATAGAAAAGTCTCTCTCAAACTTAAGGGAAAATTCTATAAGATGGTAGTAAGACCTGCAATGCTTTAAGGTGCAGAATGTTGGCCATTAAAAGAGAAGCATAATATTAAGTTAAGTGTTGTAGAGATGAGAATGCTCATGTGGATGAGTGGCTTTACTCTTAAAGACGGGATACGAAATGAGCATATATGTGACAAGGTTGGAGTAGCTCCAATGAAAGATAAAGATTAGAGAGAGTAGACTTAGATGGTTTGGTCACTTCCAATGACCCGATTAGGAAAGTAGATGTATTAAATTTGACTTATATTAAGAAAGGCAGAGGTAGACCTAAAAAGACTTGGTTAAAAAATATTATAAATGACCTTTTTTTTAGATTTATATGAGAATTTGAAACTTAACAGAACATAATGGAGAAAAAGGATTTATGTAGCCGACCCCACATAGTGGGATAAAGGCTTGTTGTTATTGTATCCTTTAATATATCATTTGAGTATTACATTAAAAACAAATCATTTTTAACCTTTAGTTTCACTTTACGTGATTTTTTGATTTTGAGGCTTACACAATTACGTCTAGTCTCACGAATGAAAAACGCCTCAATACTCAATTGTGCAATTTTAAACTTTGGTTGATATAAGGAAAGTATACAATAGATGTTATGGAGATGGTGGTCAACAACAATTGATGATGGAAATACCCACAAGTGGTTGACAAGAAGTGGTTGATGGTCAAGTAGGCAAATCAAAAAGGTATTTTACTTGGGCTTGCATAAAAAAAAAAAATTGCTAAAGTTGTTATGTTAAATAAAGGAGTAGAATGAGGTAAATAGTAAGCAATAATAGTAAAACAAAAAAGGAAGAAAAAGAAAAAGAAGGGGGGGGAATACTAATGAGATAAAATCAAGAAAAATATTTGTATTCAATACTTATCTCAAGACTAGTGGAATATTGTGTCTGTGTGGACATGGATATAGGCAAATTCCGCCAAACGACATAAACCATTATCTTATTTTAATTTTTGTTTCTCATTCAAATTGCTCGTCATTGCTCTCACATGCACACTTCTCCCGCACTTGAATTTTATGACCTTCTGTTATCCTGCCTATAGCTTTTAAATAATTCTTACAACACCTAAACTACTTTTTTTCAGTTTTCTACGCAGAATTCCATCTATCATCAGGTAATCATTTCTGTTATTTCCAGAATAAGAAAGCTAGCACAGCGGACATGACGAGAAATACTAACTTCAAGAAAATTATTTGTATTTAATACTATCTCTAGACAAGTGGAATATTGTGTCTGTGGACATGGATATAGGCAAATTCCGCCAAACAACATAAATCATTATCTTATTTTTGTTTGGGTGTTTTCCTTGCAATTTTTGTTTCTCATTCAAGTTGCTCGTCATTGCTCTCACATGCACACTTCTCCCACACTTGAAATTTATGACATTCTGTTATCCAGCCTTTAGCTTTTAAATAATTCTTACTGCACCTAAACTACTTTTTTTCAGTTTTCTATGCAGAATTCCATCTATCATCAGGTAATCATTTCTGTTATTTCCATAATAAGAAAGCTAGCACAGCGGACATGATGAGAAATACTAACTTCAATGATACTTGATACAAACCTTAAAGAAATTTCAAGGTCGTTAAAACTTTCATTTCTCTTTCAAACAACTAGTTAATTTTGTCAACAGCAATTTACAGAAGCAACAGGTGACACCCCGAACATCCTCACCCTAGATCATCCCTTCAGTCTTTTCACGGTTACTAAGCTGCCACCGCACAAGAAAATAAACATAAAAAAGCATGTCGAGAGTTGTTCATTAAAAGGTACTGGAAGCCCATTCAAGGCAATTAAATCTTCTACAGTATTTTTTAACTAAGAGATGAGACTATTTTATGGCAACATCAATAACTGAAAGAACAAATAACAAAAAAACATCCATCATCCTTCAACCACTTACATCACTATTTTCTTACACGAACGATTTATAGGACTTCTATCCAAAAAAACATCAGTTCCTAATGTCCCCTTCAATATCGGCAATTAGCCAAAAAAAACTTTTTTTGTCATAAAATGCCTTTAATATTAATGCACAAAAAGAATTCATTCAAAAAAAAAAGGAAATAAGACTATTTCAGAAACCAAAAGAATGTCCCAAACCTTTCTATGCCATGTTAGCTACTGATCATATTAACTATTATTTTTCAATGTAGTACTTTGATTGGAAAGAGAAAAAACTCTTTTATAAGTATTTATGGTTATTAATCAATACGCTAAGATACTTGATTGAATGAGGTCATTCCTCTTGATGAAATGCATGTAAGATTTATAATTAGACATCATGGAACATGATTCTTATGCTATCCATAATTTTAAGGATCTACCAAAACCAATTCAAAACTTGAGTTTCGAAAAGGGTTTTTATATATTCATGGATTAAGGGAGAAACTGAAAGAAATCAATTTCACTGCTACTAAAGCGTTGAAACTTCAGGCCACCAATAGCATCTCCGAGCAACAGAAATAAAACCTTCAATTAGGTAAAAAGAAAAAGGTATAAATTAAAAAATATGAGGATTCTAAAGTGAACTAAATCCCAGTAACTTCCTTCCCAAAAAGCTAACTAAGCATCTTGTTCAATCTTAGGTCGATTATTTGCATAAATAGATAGCAAGATTTCTAAATGATATAAACAACAAGGTAGATATGCACAAGTCTATATGCAAGTCTTTTCTTGTTAAGCAAACAATTAGCTATTTACATGTGCCACAAAAGCATCAATAGAAACAATATCTTCAACTAGGTAAATCTTGCAGTTCAATGATCTATATGTACTGTTTGAATATCTTGGTGATAGTAATGTGCAATCAATGGTGAAGATAATATGGTAAATCAATTTTCTTGAAACAGAGTCTGTCATTAGAAAAAGCAATCAAACTGATATATGTTGACCTCATTTTTATATGAGGTTGATTTCCCCAAACTAATCTTTAGTGTCAAGGTCTTCACAGCCTAGTGCAAATATGTCCACTAGCAGGATTCCCCTTAGGTGGATGCCTATTGACGTAGCACGGACTCAGCCTTGTAATTCAACCCAAATCGTACCAAATTGACCAAATCCTTTTTTTTTACCAAATCCAATTTAATTTCAAACAAGCTAGCATAGTTGAGCCTCGTCAACTCGATTTGATTCGACTCAAACCCAAATTGAAATTAATATCTTTGATCGATGCCGGTCAAATCGTCGCGAGATAATTTGAACAAATTTATGTTAACTAGAACAAATCAAATGCTAATTGAACTCAATCCGACCTAATCGTCATTAAATAAATCAAATTTACCCAATTTAAAAACAATTTTAACTAAACCGACTCGTCTCAAGTTGATCAAAATCAAATCGGCATCAATCGGAGCAGGTCGATGCAAATTGAAGTGATACTAAGTTAAATTGAATCGAATCGAGTTCGATTTGCCCAAATTGATTCGCCTCGACTCAATTGAAACCAAATCAGCATAAATGGGATAAAATTAATTAGTTAAAACTATTTTTGATTTTAAATTTAATACCAAATAATTGTTTAAATTATCAATTTCATTCCAAATCAATCGTTAAATTTTCAAAATAAAATCAGCCCTTAGATCCCTCTTAATAGCAGCCATTAATCTAAGTTGATTTTAAAATGAAGAGGTGAGGGTAGGATAGTCATTTGACCACATAAGAAAGTTCTAGGTTCTAATAAGTGAGGAATTAGGGCTGTTTGGGCAATTTGTCCTTTCGGTCCTTGCTTGTTCCTGTTCGTGCAACCTAGACAGAAAGGGAGAGGCGGACAGAAGAGAGGTTTACAAGCGGGAGAGGGAGACCGGTAGTTGCTTATGGTAATCTTTTCCATCATTTCTCTTTTGATCTCCCTCTCCTCCACCCTCTTCTCCACCTTCATCTTCTTTCTCATACTCATTACAGTTTTTAGAAGCTAGGCCAATAATATTCTTTTTTTTGCAGAAAATAGAAAGTTTAGATGCCTTTTTCCTTGTTAAGAATAAGGGTTTCTTTCTTTCTCATGAGGATGCAAGTGTTATTGTTCATCGATCTTGAATCCAAGAGGTTTTCTGAACAAATTTTTCATTTAAATCTAAGATCAGCAAGTTATTCTTTCTCTTCTTGAAGCATGGAACATAAACATGTCTTTCTCATGCATCAAATGGTGTATTCTTTCTCAAGTGGCTGCTCTTCTTTCCCCCTCTTATGGGAATCTTGATGATAAAATGAATTGAGAAAGTTTGCTGTTATTGTTTTGGAAGAGATTGGAATCATGTTTTCTTGCTAAAGATGCTAAATCATGTGTTGTTTTGTGAATTTTTTAAGGATTGTTTTTATCAAAGTGAAGAAGTGCTAGAACCAAGCTATTATCAGTAAATCTCCCTTTTTAAATCTCAAAGAATATGGGATATCTAAGTCTTCTAATTCAAATATTCTTGCCTTGATGCCTAGTGCGTTCTAGTATTTGCATCATTTCAATGCATTCTTGAAGAAGTTCAGTAAACTATACTTATTCATGTTATAGTTTCTATTTGATGAAGGTTTGTTGAAATTGAACGTTTGTATGTTTTGCTCTTGGAAAAGATGAGGATGTTAAAAATTGCTCTCTTGTTTTTTTTTTTTTTTATATGGGAGTGGAGAGCAACTTTTGGTAGCTGGATTGGAAATGGCATTGGATCGGAAATGACATTAGATAAAATTATTGTTGTTAACATAAGTTATGTGCCTCGTGACTTATAGCTGCAATTTGAAATTGATGTGAAATTCAAGTCATCGTATATAAGGGTCCCAAAATTCAGTAAATGTGTTCATGTTTTGAATGTTCATAAATAGAATGTGCTAGTTTGAAAAGAAATGATTTGACTCATGGATCTTAACATTGCACAAACATTTGGTATTACGTGATGTGAAGTTTAGTAGTTATGCTATGCAATTTCATTTGTTTTATTTTTCAATCATGGGTATGCTATTCCAAGGCAGGTTGTATGCTTTATGTTAGAAAGATGCATGGGTCTTTGGGAAGGATGAAGTGGCATCAAATATTCTTTCTCGTGATTACATTTTGGTATAAGTATTGAGTTGGAAGAATTACATGCATGCTTATGATTTGACACTACCTTCTATATCAAAGATCGTTGGATTTGTTTTCTATTGGAAAAGCTTGTAGGGACATGTAAGCAGCAAAACATTTGTTTAATACAATAGTATATAGTTGGGTTAAATATGCATGTACATGTGTCTAATGCTTTAAGGTTTTATTTCTATCCATGCATATGTGATATAAAAGAAAGTTGGATGAATGCATTAATGATTTTCCTTTGAGTTCGGAAAGAAGTGTGTTGCAATTGTTTTGTTCCATTCAGATTGAGTCATGGTTTATGTGGAGGTGAGCAAGGTAATTTGCATATTCTCATGTTGTGGTTTGGGAGGGAAGGTGTTGGAATTTTTCTTTACAATCATATGAGGAAGTGAGTAGTTGTTTGGGTGATTATTGGAAAATAAAGTTTTGAAGAAAAGCATAGCTCTCTCTCTCTCTCTCTTCTTCTTCACCCCTTCTTGTGCCTCGAGATCAAATCACAAAAAACTACAAAAATCATTTTTAAAATCAAAATTCCAAATGTAAAACCCACCAAGTTAGTGTGCAAGCCCGAAAAAAAAAAGTATATTTTGATTTAATAGCAATTTTCAATTATTTCTATTTTAATTGTTAAACATACTCTGACCACCATTCTACTTTTTTTATATTGCATGAACTATGAGGAACGGTGGTGATCAAATGAACAAAAGAACCTAAGGAGATCAATCGCCTCCATAACTACCAAATGGAGGTGCTGCGGGCGTATACCACTGAACATTAGCTTCAGTGTAGTGAGTTTTCTAAAACTTAGTTAGCCTTAAGGCTTACAAGCCTCATGATATGTTTTTGCGCTTTTCCAACCTTATGGCCCTGTAAAAACCTCTGTCTTTCTTTTGTTATGTATCTTATAATTAAATTTAAATTACAAATTATTATTTTGTTAGTTACAACCCAAACCCATCAATTGCATGTTTGGCGACCACATTAGTGATTAGTAGCGCTAGAATTTAATTTTATTGCCCTTAGTTTGTCTCCCATTAGATTGGTAGGTTTCAAATCATTTAAGGCTTATTAAAATCTAACATAATAACTCCAACCACAAAACATACAGAAGTTAAAATTAAACAAGCTATAAATAAAATTCACCCATTAAATTAAAAAAAATCAATATTCAAATTAAAACAAAATGACATACACAAATTAAAATTAAAATAAAATTCATTTTATATAGATAATAATAACACACAATAGCAATAAAATAGATGTTAAATGATGAATAAAATAATAATAATAAATAAATAAAATTGGAAAATTCATAAAAAATTGTAACAAATTAAATTGATAAATCTCAGATGAAATTCAAAAATAGGTTAGATATTAAGACAACAAATAAAAGAAAATTTAATAAATCATCATATCAAATACATAACTGATATTTTGTCAATAAGGTTTATGGGCTGGACCCTTTGAGCTGCGGAGCTATGTGTCCTAAGGAGATTTTATACCTTGTGCTTGTTGTTACAATACCACAAACTAATTGACAAAAATAAAAATATATGTACATCAAAATTTGGAAGTCAACAAATTAGTAATTAATGAACCTAACTCATTAAAAATCATTAATAAAAAATAGATATATTTTAAAGCTCTCATACCTTTGTGCTCGACTCCTTTCAAGAGAGCAAAAGTATATTAGATTAAGAGCTCTAAGGACTAAAAAAATAGTTAATTAAAACACCCTAAATAATTAATTATTAATCAACTTTAATAATTAAAATCCAATCTAAAATAATCTTCAAAAACATCAAAGATACTAAAACTTAAATTTGAACATAAAATTTCCTTGACCTTTCAACAAACTAAATTTCAATTCATAGAAAACTTCATCCAATAGTAAACATAGGATATCATCAAGCCACACAACCTATTACACACATTTATATTTGTTTGTTAGGGCATCAATCCTAACTTTATGTTAGGCTGGTGTTACTTTCTATTTTTGAGTTTATGCATGTGGCCGAGTGCTGGTTGAATTTGTTGTGATGGATGTTACGGTCATCATATTTTGATGCTTTCTCTATGAATTGATATGATGGACGATAGATTACCCTATGTTATGAACGATCTGGATGCTCACAGGATTTTCTGCAAGTGGTCATACTTATGCAGGGCTATAAAAGGGGGCTAAACTTAATAAAGATTTAAGCTAATAAATTTTTTTGTTGGTGCTTGAGCTGCTTAGCCCTTAATAAAAAATATGGTCAAGCTTACAAGTTGCTCGGAAATGAGTAAATGATTGATTTGTGTTCGATGATGGTAATTTTTCTATAAATTGTTTACTTACATGTAGGGGTTATAGAGTTTTTATCTTAAAAAAATAATTCATTTCAAAGAGTTGTAAAAGTCTATAAATGAAATATTTTAATAAAATATTAGGGATACAAAGAGAAAAGAAAACCCTTTATAAGAATTTTTTTTTCATTTAGATATCCTATTAGATGAACCACAAGAAGATTGAAGAAAGGAACCCGACAAAAAAACGAGAGATGAAGACCAAAATGCCTCATTTTAAAACTTGGGTCATTTCATAGGAGTAGAATCCAAGTTGTCGTTGTAGTATGGCCACCTTTACTTATTAACAGATCCTGGGTTGTATAATAAGTGGCACTTGTCACATGAACTTTGGACATTATTTTCTGGTTGATGGTTTGATTTGATTGTTTATTTACATTAATTACGTAATAAAAATTGCATGGTTTTTATAGGTTTTTTTCTTGCATGAGCATGTGTCTGAATTTCGCTAGGCTCTTAGGAATAAAATGAATTTTTTATTAGAAACTAAAACTAAAATTTAGGAATAAATAAAATAGAAAGATAAACATTCTAAGAAAATAAAATGGAGACAATCCGAGATCACACGCATATTAAGGCATTTCTTCTTTCCTTGTTTTATACATTTCCCCGCCCTATGTCCAGCAGAGTACAGATAATCAGACCTATGAGGATGAGGTGCTGAACTTGGGGAAATTTAATTTTTTAAAAAATTATTTTCTAAGCCTTTTTTAAAAAATTCAAGCATTCATAATTTTGATATTTCAACTAGTGTGAATTGTATTAGAAATAAAATTAAAATTAAAATTTAATTGCATTAGTCCTAAATGTATAATACCCTTTATAAGTTTAGGGCCACTTATGGTCTTCTTTAGATGTCAGTCATAAATTCCAAAAACTTAAATAACAGCCTATTCATTTTTCATAAGATCGGACAGTATGATTTTGATGTGATTAGGTAGTTTAGCTGACTTTTTATTTCAAGCAATATATAAGCCCAAATTGCACTTCATTTGATAGGTTTGGGTCACTATTTTGTAGTGCATAATTTAGATTTTGGTTCTGAGGCAGATTTCAAATCTTGAGTCCTCACCCTCAAGGAATATAATCTCACATTTCTAATAAAATATCAACTTAAATAATAAATACTCTCTTAAAATGTAAAATCCAATATAGAATAAACTGAGATTGCCTCTAAGCTTTTAAAATCTGGCACCACCTACTTTTTCTCCTTTAACCCGCTAAGAACTATTTAACATTGAGTTTTTTCCTTAAAAAATTTATGCTTATTTCCTTATCTTCTATTTTCTAATCAAAGGGTATGAAATGGCTCCTTTAATCGAGAGTTTTTCTAGGAGCACGAATCCTAGGATGTAATTAATTATAGGGGTTTTCCCTTGTAGGGACTTGAGAACCTAGATTAAAATAAACATTATTTTCTATAAAGCAAGGGAAAAATCTCTGGGAATGCAAATTTCTTTTCAAACTCACTTTTCTTTTTAATATACTTGTAGAATGTCATTATCGCCTTCCCAGATGACATGATATTCTCCTTATTATCTTTGATCATAGAAATAACGAATTTTATAAAACTCGTTCTTATTTTTAGATGTCATGTAGAATATTATATTCATCCGTCAAGATAATATAATATTCTTCTTGTTACATCTAATTAAAAGAATGGCTAGATTTTCAAAACTCTATTTCTATTTTTAAACACATTCTACAAAATTTCATATTCAACTTTTGAGATGATATGTTATTCTTTGAATTGTATTTGATTATAAAAATATTATTTCTAAAACCCTATTTTGACATTGAATTCATTATAGAATATTATGTCAGTCTCCTGAGATAGTACTTAATTCTCAATGCAGTATTTAATTACAAAATAAGAGAAAACACTAAATCTACATGGCATTTATTTTCCCCCAATATACAGTTGAAGCTTCAATAATGAGCTACATAAATCATTGTTCTCTTTTCCAATCAAACCTTACTAGAGTCTTATGTTGAAAACAAAACAAAGCTCACAATTAGAAGAGCGGATGTCCAATTATGTGCGAACTAAACCCAAAGTACCAAATAGCTGATAGAACAATAATAAATCTTTATCCAACAAATCTTGATATGAATACATGAATCATTTTACTTCATTGTGCCTTATTAAGAGACAAATTCACATTTAAATCTAATAAAAATTGTCATTTTAAATATTTTCTAACAAAGTCTTTTAAGTTTACCTTTACTTTTCTTAACATAGGATGGATCTAATACATCCTAATAGGGTCATCGAAAGGCCCACAATTTATATAACCAAAAAGCTGATAATGAAAATATTCTAGCTTGAGCATGGATAGACTTCTAAATAAGTTACATGAAAAATTTTCTGAATGCTAATGATGTTAGAAGCACGCTAAATTTTAGGAGAAAATATAAACTAATTAGGCATATTGAGAGATTCCCGCAGATGCCTAAATGTTCTCCATTATATGCAACATAAATATTGGCATTGAAAATATATGTTAAGTTTGAAATATAGAATTTCAAGTGTTTCAAGTAAACTAATGTAGAACATTAATGATAAGTTATGCAATCTCAATAGTATGGTAGCTTCCACAATATTTAGAATGTATGGGACTTGTTCATTTATTTAATTGTTACTTTCCACGACTGTGTTAAAAGGAGTCAAAACCCTATAATCCAAGCTCTTCATTACATTTTGACAAAGGTCAACTTTTGCTCGGGTGGGGGGAATTGTGACACCTTTTAATTGAGTTAGTTAGTTCTAGGGTCTACATTTTTTATAATAATCCTTTAATGGTTGAGTATAACATGTATATCAACAATGTTGATTGAAGAAAGCAAAAAATAAAAATAAAAATAAAGTAAAAAAGCTATGAAGAATACAATATTCACAAACAATATAAATATGTTTGGAAAATGTACCACTAAATCAAGAATATGCAATACTAGTATGCAAAGGGTGAGCTGGAAGGAAAAAGAATCATAACAATCTTAATATTTTTCATTCAAATCAACAGAAAAATTATCAACACTACCATTAACATTACCCAACTACTTGGCAACTTTATAAATCCTTCTTTAATCTTCCAAGTGCTACATAAGGTGTTAAATCAATTTCATGCATCATTTTGTCAAATTTTTGGCCAAATTACCTTTTGTTTTATCAGTATTAATTCCTTTTCCTCTAACATTACTGCCATTAACCTGCATTACTAGTGCATCTTCTATCATTTTAGCATATGCCCATACTAAGAATTCAATTTTTCACCAACTTATTTTCAATAAGTGCTACGAACCTTGCTCATCTAATGTAATTGATTCTCACTCCATCCTTTAAAATTCCATCACACATCAATGCATTATCATTTCTGCAATACTAACTTCCTAGTAGTAAAACAAAAAGAAGCATATAGCATAGCTAATCTATGTAAAATTCTATAAAACTCGACATAGGCCTCTATAACATTTTTTATAACATAAAGCAGAATAGGCGCTTCTCCTTATTTAACTCTATAAGTTATGCCTTCAAATATAACCTCATTCTCTTTCATAATGAATCCAAGGCATTTAATCTCATCAAACCAATGAATCACTTTAAGTTCTAGATGCACTATTAGTTTTTTTTTTCTCAATTAACTTTGGTTATGATACCTTTTTATCGAGTTAACTAGTTCTACATTATTTTATACTGGTCCTTCAAAGGATGAGTACACCATAAAGTTGATTGAAGAAGGCAAAGAAATAAGAAGCAAAAAAAATTATGGAGAGTGCAATATTGACAAACAATATAAATATGTTTCAGAAATGTCCCACTGATTCAAGAATATGCAATACTAAAATGCAAAGGGTGAGCTGAAATGAAAAAGAATCATAACTATCTTATTATTTTTCATTCAAATCACAACATTACAATTAACCTTATCTAACTACTTGGGTTAACTTTATAAATCCTCCTCTAATCTTTCCATGTACATAAGGTGTTCACGTAAGTTCATTCATCGTTTTGTAGAATTTTTGGCCAAATTACCTTCGTACTATCCCTTCCAATTCCTATTCCTTTAACATTACTAACATTAACCTGCATTACTAGTGCATCTTCTATCTTTTTATCATATATGCCCATACCACAAAGTCAATTTTCTACTACCCTATTTTCAATAAGTACTACAACCATTGTTCATCTAATATAATTGATTCTCAGTCCATCCTTTTTCATCTAATATAATTGATTCTCAGTCCATCCTTTCAAATTCCATCACACATCTAAGTATTATCATTTATGTAATACTAATTTTTTAGTAGTAAAATAAAAAGATACATATAGCAAAACTACTCTAATTGAAATTCTATAAAACTCAACTTAGGTCTCTATAACATTGTTTTTATAACATAATGCAAATGAGTCCATTCTCCATTTTAACTACCTATATTTACCTCTATAAGTTATGCTTTCATCTATACTCTCATTCTCTTTCATAATGAATCCAAGGCACTTAATCTCATCAAACCTAGGAATCAGATTAAGTTCTAGATGCACTAATAGATTTTTTCAGTTAACTTGGTTCTTAAAGAAACTTTAATCCGATAAAAGAAGCAATCATATTATTGAAGTATGTTCATGCAACATTCAAAAAGTGTTGATACCCTGAGTAAAGTGCAAAAGTAGTAGTCAGTGCCAACAAAGTACCATAGAACTGAAGAACTACCTCTAAAAAGGATGCATTTGCAGGATCATCAAACCTCCTCAATGGACCATCATCAACAGTGAAACCATTCCTCCAAAAGTAAATATTATGAACAACATTCTCAGGTGGTTGGACAACAGATGGTACAGATTCACCTGATAGAAGTCTACCAGTACCAGTAAAATTCCTTGAGCTTGAAGATAGCTGATTTTCAAACGGTCCTTGTAAAGCTCCCATTTGCCTAGCTTGATCAAATATTGCATCCACGTCATGGTTACCACTGGTAGGATCTTGAACAAGCATTCCACTGTTAAAAATTTACAATATTAACAACTGAATATTGTATGACCAAACAAGTATTAAAAACTCTTGACAGGATGACCATTTTTATTCTTGACAGGATTAACGTAGCAACATGCGCCAAAGGAAAAAAAACGTTAAAGTGGATTCCAATAGAATTTTGATCAAAGACGACAAAATTCAAACACAAAACTACAACACTGCTTAGGAAAATAATTGCAAAAGCACGTATCATGTGCAAGGACATGTTGCCTTTACATGCAAATTTCAAACAGGAATCAGCTTCCTGAAAGATAACACATGGTCAAAACAAAGATTAAGGTCAATACCCCTATTACATAGTTCTTGTTGCTGAGGAGTAGTTTCAAATCTTCAAAGAGAGACAATTGCATAATTTTACCAAATCAAATCACAGGTTTTGCATATTCCATGAACCTACTCTAACATCTAGCAGATCCTAAAAAAATCCTCAAAATATAATCGCTAAAGCTAAATCCAGCAGATCACACGAGCTACATCCTAGGTCGTAATGGTGTGGATTTACATGATTTACTAAATCCTACTTAGGCTAAATCCTGTTTGCAACTAAACAGCCACGAAGCGTTAGCCCCACCTCTTCTCACCGCCGGTGTAATACTCCTGTGGCTCATCGGAGTCGCTTCCGGATCCTGGGCCGGAACTCCGCCGATTAAGGTCCGCGAGCGTGCGGATGGCGGGACCGCTGCCCGACGACCTGGTTGCCGGCTTTTTATCCTTCGAGCTGCTCATGGAAACAGGCGATCGGGCCGTTAACAAGGGATCCCGATTCTCCGCCGACGCAGCGGCTGCTAACACCCGGGAATCGCTGGCTAAGGTTTCGGGGTGGCGCTGCTCCTGTTGAAATGTTTCGTCTTCTCCTCCGGCGCTGTTCTCGAAGTAGGAGTGGAGGGCAGAGTCGAGGAGCCAGCCGTGACTCTCTAGGAAGAAGCGGGCTTCCTCGCGAGAGCAGGAAGTGATTCCGCAAAACGACTGGACAAGATCTTCCTGTTTCCCATCACCGCTCGCCTCCATATCAATCTCGCGGATCTCCCTCCGGTCCTTAAATGTTCTCTTTTATTTATATTTAAAGAGCTTCTGGCCACGACGTACCGAAATGTATTTTATTATTATATCAAATAATTACAAGGAATTTAATTATAACTTATTTCCCAAAAAAAATTAATTATAACTTCATTAAATGAAGAAAAAAAATATTTAAACATAAAAAATAATAATATTTAAAAAATCCACCTATCATAGTCATAGGCGGATCCACATTGATTGTCAAGGTGGGCAAATGTCCACCCTCAAAAAAAATAAGTAATGTATTAGTGGGGTCTTTTTGGTATTTTGCCCTCCCTCAAAAACACTTTTTTGTCCTAATTTTATCATCTGAAACTTCCTTGCCCATCCCACAAGTTTGCATCCCGTAAGATTATTAAGCATCGATTGCTTAATAACTCAATGGTTGTCTAGTATCATATATTGAAAAAGAAGTATTTGATTATGTTTCGAACGAAGTTATTATGCAACATTATCAAAAAAATATAAAGTATAATGCAAAATTTGTACTTTTTTATTTCATAAATTATAATGAAATACAATATTTTACTTAGAATTTTGCTAATGAAATATATTCATAGTTTTTTATATTTATTTTTTATATATATTGAGTTTGTCCACTCTAAAAAAAAGATTGGATCCGCTCCTGATCATAGTTTCTTTTTTATATTAAAAAAATTTTATAAGACATAACACACTGAATTATATAATATTTATTTTTTTTTTCAAAGATCATTTTATTGAATATCAAATAATTGCATACAGCTTAGACCTAATTACAACTTCATAAAATGAACAAAGAATATCTTTGCTTCAAATGAAATATAGCAACGCCTGCAATAAGTGCTTACAATATCTCTCTACATGATGATTTTTAGGACTCAGCACGATAACGATGACTTTAGCCATCTTGGGCAGATAGTTGGTATTGGAAAAATGTTTAACAACTTTTTAAATTTGATCCCCAAGGATGCCCCAAGTGGAAGTATTGCTGTAAATTTGAATTCAAGGATTATTATTTTGATGATAACAAATATTTCTGACATTTCTATTTTTCTATTATTATCCTTCCTACTAATGTTTCAGGTTCACAATGTCAATTGCAAATCATGCCAGCTCAAGATTGGGTAGATTAGGACTGAGTTAGTCTATAAGTGTATTTCCAGTATTTTTTTACCTTTTCTTAAGTCAAGTATAATTTTGTGAATCTTGATGCTAAGTAACCTTGCACACACACACTCAGATGGAGAAAATATGTCGGCTTAAGAGTTTTTTTTTTTATTATTAAATCGTACAGGATGATATAATATCATCCTAGATGATTAGCTAAAAATAGAAACTCTTATTAGGGCATCCTTGTTAAGATAGTCGATTTAAGCAAATCGTCTTGGACGATATTAACATCGTCTTGGACGATAAGTTCAAATCAGAAAAAATCAACCGCCAACTCTTTTAGGCATGTTATTATTTTTATACATCATACAGGGCATCGTCCTAAACGATGCATTACAATTATTCCTAAATTAATCTGATGATTAAGGAAAGTAATTAAGTTTGATTGATCGATCACGATAAACAAATCTTAATTTCTTCCTGAATCATCCAAGACGAACAAAACAATGTGTTGGACAATATTTATTGATTTAAACTAATCGTACAGGATGATTTAATAATCGGCTTGGACGATAGGTTATTTTTTCATTGTACAACATATAAAGTCTACCATTAAAAGTTTTATAGGTTGTCAGACCTATGTAATTGTCCCAAGCCTAACTAAGAGGGGGGTGAATTTGTAATTTAAAAAATCTCCTCTTGAATTTTAATAAAAAAAATTGTTTAATTATTTTAACTATTTGATTTTTCTTTTTCAAATAAGCTTTTCAACAACAACTACAAAATGCTAAAAATAAAATGCGGAAATAAAAAGAAGTACATAGAAAATTTATAGTGGTTTAGTCCAACAAAATCTACGTCCACTCCTTAAAGACTCCCTCTTCAGATATTGTACTATTACCAAAGTGACTCTCATTTTGTCCCCACAACATGGTGGATAAGCCTTCACAAATTTCCTCTCTTTCATCAATCCTCAGTGCAGCAGAGTACCATCATCCTTTCATACCCTCCAAGTGTCGGTAGAGTACCATCATCCTTTAACACCCTTCAAGTATCAGTAGAGAACCGTCATCCTTTCACACCCTCCAAGTGTCGGAAGTGTATCGGATCTTCTCCAAAGATCTTCTCTCAAGCAACTAGAAAGAAAAAGAAAGAGAAGTGACACAAAAACAAAAGAGATTCTCACCTTTGAGTAACCTTGTGAATCCATCACACTTCACTTACAAGAACTCTCTCGCAAATACTCTCCTAATTTACCCTTTCACTTGCTCTCTAAGAAATCATGAAGATCAGATTCGTCTAAGTCAGTTTCTAAGGATTTTTTATATGATAGACAAGAAAAATCATCTAGAAATTAAAATTTGTAATTTCGAGCGTACACGATTATATAGTACGATCAACATTCAAATGTATAAACAGTTCAAAAACTACTCCATATGAACATGTACTAACCATTTTCATACATGTTAATTGTCTAGTACGAACCATATTTGTATTGTACGAATAGTTGAGAACATTTTCTGATTCATCGGGATGAAAAGATACCTCATATTTTTGTACTCTGGACATCGTCTGTATGAAAAAGGGATCATACAGTACAAACAATTAGAAAAATTTTGTGGTTCATCGAGTAGAAAAGGGACTCATTCTTTTCGTAATCTGGACGTCATCTGTACGAATATCACTTCGTATAGTACGATTAGTTTAGAAAAATTTAGAGATCATCGGGACGAAAAGGGACATATTTTTTTCGTACTATGGACATCGTCTGTACGAATGTCACTTTGTACAGTACGAACATTTTAGAAATTTTTTATGATCATCGAGACGAACAAGAATGTATCTATTTCGTACTCTAGATGTCCTATATATGAAGGACTCTTTGTATAGTACGATTCATACTTAGAAAATTTTATTCCTGTATTTCGTTTAACTGCTCGTCCCGTATGAATTGAAATTGTACAGTATGATTAGTTTAAAAAATTACAAATTTTTAACACTCTCCCAATGTGTGTGTATACGGTTACTCAATTACAACCACAATCTCTCAGACTAAATAAAAATAAAAAAATATATATTATATTTATAATGAACCATAATCTAATCAGATTTGAAGTCTTCAACAGTCTATAGTATAATTTTCTTGAAATGTTAATACACACAAACAACAAAAACAATATATCCAATAAATGTTAAGAGAAACAGTAATAAATAATAATAATATTTGGAATCATAAAAAACACATGATATGATCATAAAAAACACATGATATGAAAAATATAATTATGAAAACTAAGCTGCAATAATCTCCCCTTTTTGGTGATGACAAAATAATTATTATTTGCGTTAATATTTAAACTCTAAATTTCTCCTTTAACTCCCCTTAAATGAATGAACATATTTGAATATAGAGATTATTGTTAAGATTAAAGAAAACATAAAGTAATAACGCACAAAAAAATAAATACAAAAACAAACAATATCACAAAAATAATCACGAAAACACAAAAACAAATAATATCAACACAAAAACAAACAATATCAACACAAAAATAAAATAAAAAATAATCACAAAAACAAAAACAACAAACCATATTATTACTCCCCTTTTTGACAATAATAAAAAGGGAAGTAGAAATGAAAGATGTCAAACAATAAATCAAAAGAATTGACATTGAAATTTATTTTAAAATAATTGTAATAACAATATTAATTTCATAAAACTAAAAAGAAAGATTTAAAATTTTAAATCAAAGAACAACCAAGATAAGAAAAGTTAATCAAAATCATAATGCATCCGAGATAAAATAAATAAAGATTATTATTGCAAAAAATGATGAAATGAAGATTAGTTAATTTTAATTTCTATATAGAGTATAATTGAAAATTAGATTAATTTAAATTTAGAGATTAAATGATAGTGGAAAAAACATAATAAATAAACATTTTAATTTGTGATATTGCTTATTTTTTCAAATATTTGTGTCACATTTTGTGTATATTTTTCTATTAGAACTAATTTTATGCATCTTTTCAATTTGCGAACCATTGCACAATCTTTAAAGTTATCAAAACATGACATATTTTATTGATATCAAAAATATCATATATATTCAGAATATTGATATCAATACCAAAAACAAACATAACATCATTACATAGACATCTCAACATAAAACAACCACTACAAACATGAAAATAAAAAGCATCATCACATCACTGACAAAAGATTGGTAGAAGTAACAACAAAAAAGTATATTTAAAACTCAGAGAGGCCCTGGTCTGGAGGAGGAGGTTGGGTGAACACTAAAAAATAGCTATTCATCGTATCTTTATTTGTATTTACTGTATCAAACTTACCATGGATCTACCCAACATCCTCCTAGTATCACGCATCCTGCTGATTTAAACGAGTCTCAATTTGATCAAATTGTTGATCAAAATGAGTCTCTAATTGATCAAAATGTTGAACCATTTCCTTAAAATAGTGCTGATCAATTTCAGGTGCAGGTGCTGGATCTCCCCCTTCTTTTTCAGAGTCACTTCTCAAACTCTTGTCTCTCCCAAATAAAGATTGAAATGAAGCATCCGTGAAAAAGATAGGAAATTCTATGGGAGGATCAGGATGGAGTATGTGGTACTTCTTATCTAAGATGTATGCCACTAAGTGTCCTAGAGCAATATTCTTTTTCCTCTTATGATGAGGAAGATCAATTTCAGAAATATTATAAATGTAATCAATGATGAGTTGGGCCTCATCAATAGATTTTTTGATCATAATCGGGTATGTGATAGAGGACAAAAGAGGAGTCATATTTATACGATCACGAGCCTTTGAAAAAATTGAGGTTCTTAAGACATGTTAGATGATACATGCATTTTGATTCAAAGTGTAGACTCTTGCTAAATGATATACTTAAGAAATACCTCTAAGAGTTTTACTGATTTTAGTTCAGTCATAGTCAGATTTGGAAGTCAAAGTGTGAGCTCTAGTCCCATGAGTTCTCAAATGAAGAAAAGTTCTAAAGTCTTCGTTTGTGATTTCGACTAGGTATTTTTGAACAAAGGAAGTTATCCTAATTTGATCCTCATTGAACCTCATATTTGCTAAGAAATAATAAAAGGTCTCTTTATGGTAGGCATAGATCAAAGTCAGAATGAAAAAAAAAAATTGGATTGATGCAAGGAGAGGCATAACAGAAAAGTGAATATCATCCTAAATAAGAAGTCTAGAGGGAGTGATCTTGGCGGCAATATACCTAAAAAAGCCATCCTCATTATCCTTGGAAAGAAAGTTGTCATCTCCACCACTCCTAAATAAAGACCCCTTAGATACATGAGAACACTTGATTGAACTAGTCATTCCTAAGATAATGGCTCTAGAAGGTTTAGAAGTGAAAATAAAAGTGATTGAAAATCATTTCGAAAACCCTTCTATATATAAAAAACTACCTATCGTACAGTACGAATTTGAGTTCGTATGTATGATCATGAGATCGTGCGGGACAAAATTATTTTCGTACGTATGAATGGAAATGGCAAAAAATGAAACGACTTTTTGTAAAATGTCATTTACGAGGTGTCCTTCCATACATACTTTTTGACCAAGCGTTCGTACAAATGAATAGTGGTTTGTTCGGGATGATAAGAATATTAAAGATTGTTTTAAAGGCGGTTAGGTTCGTCCCTCACTAAAATTGGCAACTGGATCGTATAAATGAAATGCGATTTCATACATACGATCAGTGATAATGACTGATCCTAACCGGTAAACCATCCCCATGTGTACAGACGAATCTATACATATCGTACAGTACGATGACATCATTATACAATATCAAATATATGAAAAACCTAATTTTATGTGTTTAACTCCAAATCCAATCATAGACATGCTACAAATTTTGTACATTACAAAAATATTTCGTATAATACAAACAAAACACTTAGAAAACGTAAATCAAAATAGTACGATGGCATCATTATACAATATCAAAGCATGAAAACCAGAAAAACTTCTCTAAATCTAATCATCATTTAACAAGTGACATATGTACAAACTAAAAACTCAAAAATCAAAATCAAAAATAAAAATAAACATGTGCAAATAAAAACAAACAAATAGAAAGAGAAAAAAAACTAAAATAAACACACATAAAGAACATATCAAGTTTGCAGAAAATTTATCTAAGCATTAAGATCAATCACATATAACCTCATTTTTAAGGTGTTAAATATTTCAAAGGCTAGTACAACAACAACAACAAGGTTGGAGTAGCTCCAGTAGAAGATAAGATTAGAGAGAGTCGCCTTAGATGGTTTGGTCACATAAAACGGTGGCTTTTCGATGACCCGGTTAGAAGAGTAGAGTTATTAGATTTGACTTATGTTAAGAAAGGTAAGGGTAGACCTAAAAAAGACTTGGTTAGAAAATATTAGGAATGACCTTTCTTTATTAGATTTAAACGAGAATTTGACTTTTAACATGACACAATGGAGAAAAAGGATTCATGTAGCCGACCCCACATAGTGGGATAAAGGCTTGATGTTATTGTTGTTGTTGTTGTTGTCGTCATCAAAGGCTAGTGATTTTGTAAAAATATCTGCAAGTTAAATTTTAGTAGAAATATGATTCAATTTAATTTCTCCTTTGGCAATATGATCTCTAATGAAGTGATGACTTATATCTATATGTTTAATTCTTGAATGTTAGATATGATTCTTTGAAATGCAAATGGCACTAGTGTTATCACAATAAATTGGAATTGTGCTTATTGTAAATCCTAAATCAATCAACAATTATTTCAACCAAAGTGCTTGTGCCATAAAACTTTTAGCTTCAACAATAGATGGAGCTATAGAATTATGTTTCGTACTGGACCAAGAAACTAATGAATTTCCTATGAACTGATAAGTTCTATATGTACTCTTTCAATCTATCCTACAACCTATAAAGTCTGAATCAGAATATCTAATAATTTCAAATGAAGAGTTGTACTTATGATACCAAATCCTTAAGTTCTGAGTTCCCAAAAGATATCTTAAAATCCTTTTCACTACTATTAAATGTGATTCTTTTAGATCATATTAAAATATAACACACAAATGAACACTAAACATTATATATGGTCAATTAGCTGTCAAATAAAGCAATGATCTAATTATACTTCCAAATTTCTTTTGATCAATAGATTTTATCTTTGGTCCTTATCCAATTTAAGTGAGGAACTCATTGGTGTAGTTATTGGATTAACTTTGTCTATTTATATTTCTTGAGAATGCCTTTAATATACTTTGACTGATTAAGAAATAGTTATCTCCCCATTTTGCCTAATGCTAAAACCAAGAAAGTAACTTAGATCTCCAATGAAACTCATCTCTAATTTACTACTCATTAATTTTGAAAAATAATTATAAAGATTTTTATTTGTTGATCCAAAAATGATATCATCAATAGATATCTGAGCAATGAGTATATCATCTTCTAATTTATTCAAAAAGAGAGTGGTATCTACACTTCCGTTTACAAAAGATTTTTATAATAGGAAAGCGCTTATTCTCTCATACGAGGCCCCAGGTGCCTGTTTCAATCCATATAATGTCTTTTTTAATTTAAAAATATGATTAAGGAATTTAGAATTTTCAAAAATTAGAGTTTGTTCAATATAAACATCCTCTTGTATCACCTCATTTAAAAAAACACTCTTAATATACATTTAAAATAATTTAAATTCATTAAAATAGATAAAGGCTAACAAAATCCTAATTGCTTTAAGTCTTGTTATAGAGGCAAAAGTCTCTTCAAAATCAATACCTTCAATTTGATTATACCTCTTAGCCATCAATCTAGCCTTATTTCTAATCACAACTCCTAAATCATTCATTTTATTTTTGAACACCCACTTAATTCCAACAATATTTTGATTCTTTGGCCTTTCAATCAATTTCCAAACATCATTTCTTACAAATTGATTCAACTCAACTTACATGGCCAAAACATAAAATTCATCCAAAAGTGCTTGATTAATATTTGTGGGTTCAATTATTGAAATAAAGACATAATAATTAACCTCTTTGCTAAGTTCATGCATAGTCCGAACACCCTCATTAGGTTCACTTAAAATCAATTCATTTGGGTAATTCTTAGATATTTCTATTCTCTAGGCAAAAGGTTTTCTTTTTCCATATTTTCTTCCAATTTTATCTTTTCAATTCCTTAAGAGTTATTTTCAATATGATACTCTTCCAAACTTGGCTCTTCCAAAATATCATATTCATCAAATAAACATGTGTGGTCTCCTCAACTACTAAAGTTCTTTTCTTAAACACTCTATATAATTTTCCAACACTAGAGTATCTAAGAAAAATTCTTTTATCAGATTTTAGATTAAATTTTCCTAAAGGAGATTTTTCATTATTATGTATGAACACCTTACATCCAAAAATATGCAAATATGATAAATTAGGAGTTCTTCCCTTAAGAAGCTCATAAGATGTTTATTTAATTTTGATTTAATGTTCATCTTATTCAGAACATAACAAGCTGTACTTACCGCTTTAGCCCAAAAATCTTTAGGAAGTGAATATTCTGCCAACATGGCTCTAGTGACTTCAATTGAGGGGTCCTAGGTGTAGAAAAAATTATGATCAATTCTTTTTTCTTTATAAAATTCCTTAAATTTTTCATTTTTAAATTCTCCTCCATGATCACTTTGAATTGAAATAATTTCACTACCTAGTTTTCTCTGAATTCAAGTAAAAAAGTTTCTAAATTTCTCAAATGATTCACTTTTATAAAATAAAAATTTAACCCAAGTGATTCTAAAAAAAGCATCCACAATCACAAATCCAAATACCTTCCCTCCTAGACTTATAGTACTAACCGGTCCAAAACGATCCATATGAATAATCTCCAATAGTTTATTAGTTATAAGACCCTTAAAGGAATGAAAGGAGGATTTCTCCTATTTTCCTAGTTGACATGCATCACACATGTGATCCTTAGTAAATCTAGTTTTGATATACTTCTAATCAGTTCTCTTTGGGTAATTTTTTTAAGATTTTTCATGCTAGCATGACAAAGTCTCCTATTCCATAACCATGATTTATCAAAAATTCTTTTTCAAACAAAAAACATTATGAGTCTTTATACAATTTAAATCTAACATATACACATTATTTATCCTAGTTCCATGCAATACATTATTTTCATTTTGGCTTGATATGCAGCTAGTGGAAAAAAATTTAACACTATAGCCCTTATCACATAATTGACTAATACTCAAAAGATTATGCATTAAGCCTTCTACAAGTAAATTATTTTCAATAACAAAATTGTTTAAGTTTTCAATCATACTTGTACCTACCGCTTTCCTAATGATATTATCTCCTAGTGTAACCTTGCCTCCATTCCTGGCTTCCAGTAAAATAAATTATGTAGTGTCTCCAGTTATATATTTCGAACATCTGCTGTCCAAGTTCTAAATGCTCTCACGAGGTCTTATATGAGAGCGTCTCTATAAAATGATCAAATTTTAGTCTTTGGAGTCCAAATAAGTTTGGGTTCTCCTCTTGGCAAAATTATACTATATGCATATATGATATGACTTATTTTATGCATCTTAGGTCTCCACACAAGATAAGATTTTTTATAAATAGTGCAAGTGTGAGATATGTGTCTAATCATGCCACAAGAAAAACATTTATCTCCTAAAAAAGGATTTTTTAATCTATTTGTGAAAACTTATCTTTTCCTAGGTTTTAAATTTTTTATCTTTTTATCAAGATTAAAAAATTCTTCTGGTATAGATGGAATCCTATTTTTCTAGTTAAGTACATTCAATTGTGCTTTAAAAAATGAGTTTGCACTTTCTTATATAGCATTGTCAACTTTTAAATAGTGTTCTCTATTATCAAATTCATACAAAAAAAGTTTTAAAATCTTTTTCTAGTTCAGTGTGGGATGATTTTAATTGTTCATGCTATTTGTTCAAATCAACAAATTCATCCAAAAGTTTCATGTGGTTGTTATCAATTTGTGCGTGATCTTTCCTAAGGATTTTATACATATTCTGTAGTTCAAGAAAATCTAAGTTTAATCTAGCATGCATTTTTTTAAGTTTTTTATATGCCATATGAATTATTTTAGAAACTTCAACTAATTCATCATAACTTAAGTCACATATCTCCTCTTGATTCGACTGATCAAGTTTTTTGGCCATTAAGCACAGATTGGTGACTTCTTCTTCTTTTTTTATTTTTGATTTATGTGAAGCTATGTTCGTCCAAAAAGCTCGTTGAAATCTCTTCTAGTCCTTCCTCATATTTGTTTTATTCTTCACCTTCTCCTTACTAGGAGTGGCTTTAAGATTAGGGCATTCTAATTTGATATGTCCATGTTTCCTATATTTATAGCAAATAATATCATTAGAAATTTTAACATTTTTTTTGAACTTACCTTTTTTCTACTGCTAGCGTCTCCTTTGCTTCCTTTTTAGAAAACTCCTGAATTTCCTTATCATCAAGGCAATGTCATCCTCATTCTTAGGTTGTAACTGATCACTCTCTGAGTTATCCACATTCAAAGCTATATTCTTCTCCTTTCCTTTTCTCATGTATCAATCTGTCTTTGAGTCACTCCTTGCTCGTAAGAAATTAGTAAACCAAGAAGATTGTTAATGGAATAAACATTTAAATCTCTAGACTCTGTAATAATAGTAATTTTAGCATCATAGATAGTAGGCAATCAACGAAGTATCTTATTAATATTTTCAATATTCATTAGTTTCCTACCTAATGCATACAAAGAAGTGTCTATTTGAGTGTATTGTGTGTATATATCATATATGATTCATTTGGTTTCGTGCAAAATAAATCATAATCATATAACAAGATATTTAATCTAGATTGTTTCACTTTGTTAGTCCCTTCATATGTAATACAAAGCCTATCCTAAATTTTTTTCCACTTTTACAAGTAGAAACCTACATGTAGTCTTCATATTTAAGTGAATTAAAGAAACTATTTAAATATTTTGTATTTAATTATGCTAAGTCATTCTTATACAGTCTAATCAACAAAGGGTGTTTCAATTATAATACTATCAACAAGTCTAGTTGGCCAAATCTTGAACTAAAATCTACATGCGATAGTCAAGCGATTGAAGAAAAGTAGACATTCATGTTTTCTAAAAATCAAAAGGGATGTTATCGAACAATGGGGGTCTAGTGATCAAATACCCTTCAGGAGTGTTATAGTTTCCAAAATTAGCCATAATCATTTTTCAAAAAGTAGTCTAAACTTTAAATTTTGAACAAATATATGATACAACTTGAAAAGTTTGTTTATGTTATTAGACATATGTAATTGTCCTAAGGCTAACAAAGAGAGGGACTGAATTGATAATTTTAAAAATTCCCTCTTGAATTTTAATAGAAAACCATTTAATAATTTTAATAATTTGATTTTTCTTTTTCAAATAAGCTTTTCAACCACAACTACAAAATGCTAAAAATAAAAGGTGAAAATAAAAAGAAGTACACAGAAAATTTTTAGTGGTTCGGTCCAACAAGTCCTACGTCTACTCCCTGAAGACTCCCTCTTCATGTATTGCATTATTACCAAAGTAACTCTCATTTTTTCCCCACAACAAGGTGGAGAAGCCTTTGTAAATTTCCTCTCTTCCACCAATCCCTGGTGCGATAGAGTACCGTCATTCTTTCATACCCTCCAAGTGTTGACAAAGTATCGTCATCTTTTCACACCCTCTAAGTGTTGACAGAGTTCCAGATCTTCTTCAAAGATATTCTCTTGAACATTTTTGTACTCTAGATGTCGACTGTATGAAAAAGGGATAGTACACTATGAACAATTAGGAAAATTTTGTGGTTCATCGGGACAAAAAGGGACTCATTCTTTTTGTACTCTGGATGTCATATGTATGAAGGTTACTTCATACAGTATGATCATTTCAAAAAAATTTAGAGATCTTCAGGTCAAAAAGGGACCCGTTCTTTTCATACTCTAGACGTCGTATGTATAAAGGTCACTTCATACAGTATAAACAGTTAAGAAATTTTTTTTATTGTCGGGATGAACAAGAGGGTGCCTATTTCATATATTGGATGTCATCTATATGAAGGACTCTTCATACAGTACAATCTGTACTTAGAAAATTTTCTTCCCATATTTCGTTTAACTGCTCCCCTGATATGTGTGTGTATGATTACTCAATTACAATCACACTCTTTTAGCTCAATAAAAGTGAAAAAATATAGACTCTATTTATAATGAACCCTAATCCTGGATTATGTTTGTCAGTTAATTATAATTTAGGAAAAATTTGAAGCCCTTTTATGTAAGATCTCTTATCTACTTAAGATTAAATCTTTTACTGCTGTCTTGACCTGAGAGAGCCAAGAGAAGGAGAAGGAGATCTTGGGAGAGATGGATGATTTTGCGAGGGGGAGTTTGTGAGGGGTTCACAAAGGTTGCTTTATGAAAGGATCCAAGTCATCTTCTTCAATCATTATCCCTAGTTCCTTGGAGGTTCTAGAAAGATCTGCTTTAGTTATCGATTGAGTTTCTTTACCTACTTAAGGAGGAAGCAAAAGGAGGTCGAGATTCTCTGTCTGCTTTAGGAGGAAGTGAAAGGAGGTCGAGTTCTCTGTCTCACCGGAGTGGGTGGAAAGGAGTTTGTAAAGGCTTCTCCACCTTGCTGTGAGAGTAAAAGGAGAGTCACTGAGTTTAGTGCAATACCCAAAGGAGAGGCTCCGAGGAGTGGATGTAGGTCAAGTTGACCGAAACACTATAAAATATGGTGTATTCTTTCTTATTACATTTCTTCATTTAATTTCCACACTTTATTTTATGTGGGTGATTGTTTTGTTTAGATCATGATTTTTGTTCGAGAATTTTTAAAACACCAATTCACCCCCCCCCTTTGGTTAGCCTTGGGCTAGTTCATAAGGGCTTAACATCCCTAATGAACTTTTAAGTTATATCAGAGCGGGATTCATAAAGTTTAGTTTTTGAAAACTTTTGAATTTTGATCTATGGCTAACTTTGGTAATTGAAATACTATGGAAGGGTATTCTATTACCCAACCACTATTGTTTGATAATATACCTTTTAACTTTTGGAAAACTAACATGGTCACAATTTTACAATAAATTAATTATCGCATGTGGATGCTTGTTAAAGAAGGTTATTCACCACCATCACGTGAAATCAATGGCATAAAAATTAAACTTCTTTTTATTGAATGGACTTTTGATGATAGGTATTTAGCACAACTTAATGTAACATACTTAAAATATTTTTTTTGTACTTTGAAATCAGAAGATTACATGTGTGTCTCGACTTGTGCTTCTGGTAAGGAAATATGGGATAGATTATGCATCACTTATGAAGGCACAAGCAAAGTTTAACAATCTAGGTTAAATATTTTGATTCATGACTATGAACTATTTCACATGAAACCTAGTGAAGTAATATTTGAAATGTATAAAAGATTTATACAAATTGTCACATCCCTGCATGCCATAGGAAGAGAACTCATTAACTATAAAAAAGTTAATAAAATTTGAGATGTTTACCTTCTTCCTATGATGCTAAGATAACTGTAATCATTGAATTCAAAGATTTGAATACTTAATTATGTTGATAATTGACTTGAATCACTCATTACTTACGAGCAAAGAGTGAACCAAAGACAACTTGATGCATGTAAGAAAATTAATGAGAAAACTATGGCGCTGAAGGCTAACGATACGGATACTAATTCTTTCGAGCCTAAAAGTGACAATATTTCGTTAATCACTAGGAAATTTAAAAGCTTTCTAAGGAAGAAACAAAAGCACCATCTGAAGTGGAATAAATGTAAGAGTAATAAGAATTCTAGAAGTTCTTCTCATATGATTTGTTTTAAATATAGGAAACGAGTATATATTAAAGCTGGTTATCTTACACTTAAGGCTCACTCAAGCAAGAAGAAGGGTGAGGATAAATCCAAATTCATAAAGGATAAGAAGCGGGTCCAAAAAGCGTTCAGGGCGGATTCTGCATCGAACTCCTCTAAGACTAAAGCTGAAGAGGAAACTACAAACTTGTGTTTGATGGTGGATGATCAACTTGGTCAGTTTGACCAAGAAGAGATATGTGAACTAACCTACGATAAATTACTTGAAGTTTCTGAGAAAATTCATGCATCATATTGAAAACTTAAGAAATTGCATGCTAGCATAAAATTGGAATTTTTAAATTTGTAAAAAGAGCTTGATGTTTTACTTAAAGATCACTCTACACTTGATAGCAATCACATATCATTACTTGATGAGTTTGATACATTAAATAAGAAGCATATTAAATTATCTGAGGTACATGATTCCTTGAAGTCCTCACATATTGAGTTAGAAAAAGAGTTTAAGAAATTATATGAACTTGTATGGGAAATAAATAATAATGAATATTGATTTAAAAGTGGAAGTGACAACTTATAAATATGATAAAGCATTGAAAGAAAACCTCGTAGCATTTAAAAATGATAAACCATCATTGTAAGCATCATATAACTATAGGAAGAGGCATCACCACCCGAGTAGATAGAAAACCCTTTTCTTGATGTTAGATGTTTTTCATATGACATGTTAGGACATATTTCAAATATTTACACTGTTCACCTTAGTGCACATTGGGTGTGGATATCCAAAGTACATGATTCACAGCATAACACACATGTATTGTATTATTCTTTTCATAAGAAGGGACCCAAACTTGTTTAGATTCCTAAATCCGACGTTTGATAATTTTGTAAGTGTGCTCTCACCAAAGACCTTGTGAGAGCATGTGGTACCTAGACAATAGATGCTCATGACACATGATTGGAGATGCCAATTAATTCATTTCATTGGAGGCCAGGGCTGGAGGAAAGGCCACTCTTGGAGACAACACCACTAGAAAAAGGGTTGGTGCAGGTATAATCAAAAACTCCAAGAACTTTTTAATCAAAAATATTTTGCTTGTAAATGGATTGAAACACAACATTCCTAGCATCAGTTAACTTTATGACAAAGGGTTCAACATAAAGTTTTTGTCAAACATATACATCATTAGCTTGAATACCAAAATAATGTTTATAAGTTTGATTTAAATAACATTGAATGTGCTGCTTCTTTTTGCTTAAAAACTGATGTTGATGAGTCTTGGCTATGTCATAGGAGGTTGTATCATACCAGCATGAAAACCCTTAAGAAAGTGACCCAAAAGAATCTAGTTAGAGGTGTCCCTATAAGTTCACTAAGGATCACATGCATGATGCTTATCAACTAGGGAAGCAAGTCAACCCTCTTTCCATTCCATTAAGGACATTAACACCTTTAGACCTTTAAAAGTTATTCACATGAATTTATTTGGACCCATTAGTACTGTTAGCTTAGGGAGAAAAGTCTATGGATTTATGATTATCGATGACTACTCGAGATTCACTTGGATTAGAATTTTGTCACATAGAAGTGAGTCTTTTGATGAGTTTAAATCCTTTTTCACTTGAATTCAGAAAAAAAAAATAGGTTGTGAGATCTTGACCATTTATAGTGACCATGATGAAGAGTTGAAAATAATAGATTTGAAAACTTTTGTGAGGATCAAGGGATTAGTCATAACTTCTCAGCTCCTAGAACCCCTCAGTAGAATGAGATAGCTGAAAGGAAGAACATGACCTTAGTTAAAGCCACTAGAGCCATGCTTGTTGAGTATTCACTTCCAAAATCTTTATGGGCTGAAGCAATAAGCATAGCTTATTATGTGTTGAATAGGATGAATGTTAGATCCAAACTGAATAAGACACTTTATGAGATCATTAAGGTAGGACACCCAAGCTTTCCCACCTCCATATCTTTAGTTGTAAGATTTTTATTCTTAATAATGGAAAATCACTTTTAGGAAAATTTGACCCAAAATTTGATGGAGTGTTCTTAGGATATTCAAGTGTAGGGAAATCCTTTAGGGTGTTTAAAAAGAGGACTTTAGTTGTAGAAGAAATTACTCATGTAGTGTTTGATGAATATGATCCTAAGAAGTCTAGAGTTGAGGAAGAAGATGAAGTTAGAGAGATTACCCAAGGTGTAGAAAATCTAGAGAAATGAGTAGAGACTTAAAATACTGATGGAGTAGAAGAGATTACCCAAGGAGTAGAAAATGCAAATCTGGAGGAAAGGGTAGAACTTAGACACACTTTCCTTAGAGATTAGAGATACTCTTCGAGTCATCCTAAAGAACTGATCTTAGGATACCCTTATGAAGGTCTTAGAACTAGGCATGGACTTATGAAGGAAGTGAATCACTCAGCCTTTATCTCAATAACTGAGCCCACCAACATCAATCAAGCCCGTTCAGATGAATTCTAGATCTTAGCTATACAAGAAAAACTTAATCAATTTGTGAGAAATGATGTTTGGGAGTTAGTATAAAGACCTAAGAATTAAAGTGTAGTGGGAACCAAATTGGATTTTAAGAATAAAATGAATAATTTTGGTGTGGTGGTTAGGAATAAGGTGAGATTGGTGGCTAAGGGGTACAACCAAATAAAAGAGATTGATTTTGAGGAGACCTTTGCCCCTGTAGCTAGATTGGAAGCTATTAGAGTGCTACTAGCTTTTGCCTATTATAAGGGATTTAAGCTTTTTCAAATAGATATTAAGAGTGACTTCTAGATTGGGGTGATAAAAGATGATGTGTTTGTAGAGCAACCCTCAGGTTTTGAGAGTTTTCAATTTCTAAATCATGTTTATAAATTAAAAAAAGACCTTATATAGATTAAAACAGGCACCTAAATCTTGGTATGAGAGGCTTATCACATTCTTAGTAGAGAGGGAGTTTACTAAGGGGATCATAAAAACCACCCTATTTTTGAAAAAAGTAGGAGATGAGTTACTCATTGTTCAGATCGATGTTGATGATATACTTTTTGAATATTCTGATAAAATTTATGTTATGATTTTTCTAAAATAATGAGTAAGGAATTTGAGATGAGTATGATGAGAGTGTTGTCCTGCTTTTTAGGGTTTAGCATAAGATAATTGAATGATGGAATCTTTCTAAATTAAATAAAGTGTATTAAGAATATCTTGAAGAAATATTAAATGGATAAAGCTAAGCCAATAAATACTCCCATGAGGTCCAGTGTTCAATTGGATAATGACTCAAATGGAAAATCTGTTGATCAAAATAAGTACATAGGAATGATTGGATCACTACTTTATTTGACTGCTAGTCAACCTGATATAGGGTTTATTATTTATCTCTGTGCTAGATTTTAAGTTGATCCTAAATAATCCCACCTGACTACAGTTAAGAGAATCCTTATATATCTCTTAGGGACCTAAAACTTAGGAATTTGATATCCTAGGCACAACACTTATTTTGAGATTATTGTATATTCTGATTCTAATTTTCCAGGGTGTAGGATGGATATAAAGAGCACTTCTGGAACTTGCCAATTCATAAAACAGTCTTTAGTCACCTGATCAATTAGAAAATAAAACTCTGTTGCACTTTCCACTACTAAAGCTGAGTATATTATCTTAGGAAGTTGTGTGGCCCAAGTCCTTTAGTTGAAGCAACAAATTTTGGATTTAGGATTACCTGCAGGCACATTTTCAATCCTATGTGACAACACTAGTTTCATCTACATATCTAAGAATCCTATCCAATATTCAAGGACCAAGCACATTGACATAAGTCATCACTTTATTAGGGACCATATTACTAAAGGAGACATTGAGTTACATCATGTGGCAATAGAGAATCAACTAACTGATATCTTTACTAAACCACTGGTCTTTGACACATTCAGTATCTTAAGGACCAGATTGGGTGTACTTAACATAAATGCATGAACTTGATGCTTTCTGAACTCTGAATTTTTTGTTTTCTTATTTGTTCTTTATTGTTGTTTTCTGTTCTTTCTTTTGTTTTTAGTTTTAAGTATTGATTTTTATTTGTTGATGTTTTCCATATTTTTGTTTCTGATATTTCAGCTTCTCTTTCAGTTTTTCTTTTGGTCACTGTTGAAATGATAGTTTATGCCTTATTTTTATTTTTGAAAATTTATAGTCAATGATTACCATCCCTAAATAAGTTAAAAGGACAAACACTGTTGATTATTTCCCTTCCTCTAACTCCTTTTAGCGGTGGTAGGTGAAATATGTTGAAGATTGTGACCTGGAGAGATCCAACATGTGCAATGACACATGGGGATGCTTGATGAGAAGGCTTTCAAGAAAATAATATTGTCGAGATTAGCACTTCCTCGGGGTAGTAGAGAACATAAGTCCTTTAGGAGAGCTATGGGAAGAGAGATTTACTAAGAGTAGAATAGAATGTGTGAGGAACTGGCTAGGTCATTGTCTCTCACTATGAGTCACTATCTTAGTTCCTTAATAAAGTTAATTTAGAAAGTCAGCCCTCTAGTCAAGTTATTTATAAATTTTACATGTATTACTTTATATATATATATCCTCTTCTACTCTTACCAAAAATTTTAAAATCATTGGAAAATAAAGAAGTGAGGAAGTCGCACAGAAGATGTGACGGCCCATGGCCAAATATGAAAATAGTTATAATCTTTTTGTTAATCATCAATGAAAAGCTTACTAATATTGTCCATATAATATAAATAGTAAAAAATATAAATGCTATTATTTTCCAATATATGCACATCTCTTATATATATATATATATATATCATATTTTCAAATTAATTCATTTTATGATTTTGGGGTATTACAAAAGAAGAAGAAATTGTGCATGATGTGTATGAGTTCAAATGGATAAGACATAAGTGGCAAGATATGATGAATGTTTGGCAAACTCTAGAGTGATAGATAAAGAAAATAGCAATTTTTAGGTATTAAAAATGTAAAACCTAATATTTTAGGTTCTTTATTTTAACAAAAGAAAATAAAATAATATTAACATTTATAAGGTTCTACTCCAAAATCTACCTAGCTACCTTCAATGAAGGATAAACCCCTCGTTGTTAAGAAAAATAAAAAAGAAAGAACTAAATAAAAAATAATATGAAGGGAAATTAGAAGCATAACAAACAAATCTACTCTAAAAAAGTAGAATAAATAAAAAAAATGTGAAAATCACAAATGAATACATATAGTTAGAAAATGCTTGATTAATTTAAGAGAAGCACCACAAGGTCTCTTCTAAAGGAATGAAAATGAAAATATCATCTGCAAAGGATAGTGAATTATTGCCAAAAGTTCCCAAATTTTAAAAAAAGAGAACATATTGCCACCAAACTAATGGAGGTCAAATAGAATCTTCATTTAAAAGAAATAAATAATGTTAGGAATACTTAGCTATTTCGAGGCATTAGGTCCTCTTTTCCCATCAAAATCAAATATATATTCTTATCGCACATAACACTATTATATTAATATCTTTTTTATTAACATGAATGTTAATAACATGACAATCAATATGAAACAAAGAGTTATTGGCTATCAAATGATTTACAATAATTTTATTATGATCCTATATGTATCATTAATTGAGGGATATTAATGATATTATAAGACAATTCTTCATCCATATTACTATTATGAGTTGAGTTAGCAATATTTTCTTGCAAATCAAAATTAACATATAAATCATTATTAGAAATATCTACCATTTCATTATTAGTTTGTAGTTTGGGATTAACCAAATCCTTATTAGTCATGTTATCCTCAATTCTGCTAACATTAATTGATTTACACATTTTTTTCTTTAAATGTAAATGTTGGATAAAACATTAAATTTAATATGGCAAAAGAATTTTGCAATTGAAATGAATGAATGAATTTTTTTCAAATTTCACTTTCTAATTATACCTTATTTTTTTTAGTCTATCCAAACTTCTTTAAAATGTTCAATTGTAACCCCCAATTCCATTAGCACGTGGGTCTCAAAAGGTCTCAATATAGTAGTGGCATGATCCGTTTGAAAAACATGGTCAAAGATCAAAGCAACAATAAATAGTATGCAATTATTTATAAATTGAATTTTTATACATGAAAAAGATAACCAAATAGGAACAATGAGAGACTCCTTTTTAATATCAAAGAATGGATTCCATCTTCTTTTTTTGCATCTACCAATTATTTATGTAAGATCCTACGGAAAAAGTCTATATAGTCAAAGAGATGGATTCAAGAATCGACCTACCCCTCTCCTTTCACTTATTTCCCTTTTCTTCTATCCATCTTAAAATTCTAATGATTTTTTTTTCAAAGTGTGATGGTGGGTTAGGTCTATACTCTATAATATTTTATGTATTATGTATATAAATCTCTCTTAGAAACACATGCAGTTATTAGTTTCCTATTGGAAAAGGGTTTGCACTACCCTTCTATGCAATTATATATTTCAAGTTATGTACTTGATATTTTAATCATACATTATACTAAAATGCTTACATGTCAATCACTAGGAAAATTCTTGAAAAAAATATGAGACTTGATCCTTCTTTACTAAAAGGATATGTATGTTATTTGCTCTTGATAATGTATCGGAACCCTATCAATGCAACTAGGCATATTTAAATATTGTATGAGAATCTTGCCCTTAGAAGACATTTCCACTAAGATCACTATCAAAAATGATTCCTTTCTTTGGTGATGTTCATGTCTCAAGTATTTGTTTCCTTTGCTAGTCAATTGAGTGTATTAGCAATATATTGACAAGAGATAGCTAAAAAAATTTTATTGTATTATATTATTTTTCTAGATTGATTTTGTTCATCAGCATAAACTACTTATTTATTCCTATCAAAATGTTTACTTTGATTTTGCATTCAAATGACACATGACAAGTTTGTTTGTAAGTGGCTTAATAATGATTGTTTGTTAGCCAACAAGTTACTCTCATTAATAGGCTTCATAAGTCTCATTTGGAAAGCCAAAAAATAGTTCAATAGCTAAGCTCATTATTTCTTAGTGAGGTCACATTTATTTTTAAAAAAGATCCACTTGTTTAGATTTCAATATGCATAATTTGAACCAAGTATGTTGAGCTCAAACCAAGCTTGAGCATCTATAATTTTAAATGAACTAAACTTGAATACAAACAGTAAAGCTTTAATGAAACTGAAAGCATGTTTAATAATTTCAATAGTAAAGAGTTCAAACATGAACAAGTTCATAGTCAACTCAGTTTAGTTCATTTGCAGGCCAACTCAAGAATCTCATGTAGCTTCCCATGGAAATTTAGTACAAGATCATCACACTCATTTCCTTTTGTATATAGTCCATTGTTAATGATTATAAGTAAAATATTATCAATGATAATCAAAGAAACTTACCTTGTCACAATGAACTAATGGGAGTGCTTTATTCTATTCTAAGAAATATGGACTTACCATTTTTTTATGTGGACCCCATTTTGATAATATAGTATAATATATGCAAAAAAATCATTGATTGTCATCTTTATCACAAGTAATCACTAATTTATTTTATAGATGTTTAAACTCATTAATCAACTATCATAAAAGTACTTTTATGTTCTTTGTCATACTTTTTGGTTAGGAATGCATAATTATAAAAACATGAAAGATTGTTTTATGCCATTTATAGCGATAAGTTGAACAACAACTCGAACTAGCCCCATGTACATGGAATGCTTGCTTGTCCAAAAGGATTAGATCTATCTATGTATATATTCATAGTCAGACATTAGCCACATTTGAAAAAAATGATGGATAAGTATGATCTCAGTATTTTCAGGTTTCACCATCTTAAGGATGTGGCAACACTACCTTATGGCTTATTTCACTTAGATATACAATTTTTAAAATCTTCATATCAATGTCAACTAATAAATTACCTTGTAGTGAACAACTTTCCATCAACCACCTAAAAACTTATTTGGCTTAAATTGAGAGTGTCAAATAGTGTATATTTTGAAATATGAGTCATATATTTATATGATAACATATATTATTTGTATACATATTAATTTTTTCAATATTAAGGCTAAAACTATTTACCATTATTTTTTTGTTACATATTGCATGTTAGCTTCTCATCGTACAACATTATTAATAATAATACAAAGACAATGATTGTAATATGCATTAAGTAAATGAAATTTAGAATTATAGTTCATCAATTATGAAACTAGCAATAATATTGAATGAAGCTTGTAAACTTGCCACAAAGGTTCATCAACATTTAATATCAAAGTATCAAATATTGTAGCATTTGCATTTAACACTTCATTGATTTCAATCAGAGCGATGACATAGTTTGAGACAATAAGCATATTTTATCTTATTAAGATAAATATCATATTCAAAGAATTATTGTGGTGTTGACTTCATTTCACTTCTCTAACTCGATGATTCACTTTAACATTCATGGTAGAATATGTTTTTATGAGCCCATTTTGGCAGAGATGAATGATAACATCATCTTGTATAAATAAATACTTATTATGACAATTTAAACAATGTTATTTAATCTAGTTTTATAATGTTTCTTCCAATTATTATAATGAATAATAAATAAATTATTCCACTCATAATTTCATCTAACAAATCTTCTTTACTATAAAATAGATAATACATCCGCTCATGATCACTGCTAATATCTTCAATAAAAAAATATACTAGGATATATGTTGACATCCGTTTTGATATAACCTCATCATTACCAAATTTATTTGATCTATTTAGTTTAAGTAAAATATAAACCTTGTTAAGTTCGACATAACACTATTAATTGTGAGTTATCTACCTAATTGGGTCCAGGTATCATATGAACCTAACTAAATCAAATAGATCCATTATTACTCAATAATTTAACTCAATCTAACTTAAGTACCATAAAATTCTACTTAAGTTATATGTGAATTTCTAGTCCACTCATATATTATCTTAACTCCTATCACCCTATTACACACTATGTGCACCTTCAGTCTTCTCAAACCATTCATGTACTAGGATCACTTGACATAGCCTAGTGCACCTTAAGTAGAACATATCTAGTCTTTAGAGGTATGAATACAATCAAAATACATTATTCTCATTATCCAACAACATTCATGTCACTGTTGATCTTAGAACTTATAATTTGTATCACTTCTATCATCACATACACTTTGGGTAGGGATGATGGTGGTTTTACAATAAATCACTCAAGATGGGTGTACCTAGTACTCTTATAGTATACACAGACGGTGTAAGGTGGAATTTGAGTTCATGAAATGGAATTTGATGGTGGAGAAGACCTCTTGACATATTCTTGAGATGATCAATGGGAATGAATCCATAATAAAGGTCTAATTTTAATGTGAAAGGACAAGAGAATGAATGTACTGAGTAAATTTTTAATAAAAAATTAATGTACACTTAGAGAATATAGTAGTAAGAATCCTCAAAAAGCCATTATGACATAAAATAAATATTTATGAAATGACATATGTCAATGATGTCCACTAATGTGCTATTGACTCTGTCAAATAATATGAAGGTCAGCATACGTTCGACATTTCCTACTAATAATTAAAATAATTGAAATTGCATATTAATGCAGTGACATGGGACACCATGTTATGCAATTAATAAAATGTATGGTTTGAATATCTATCAAATTTCTATGGTGATGAAGTGAACTTTGTAAGAAAACTAATGTTAACTAATCCTCATTAATGATAATTATAATAAATCTCATCAATACTAACAATTATTATGTATCTTTGAGTGTTATGGAGCTTTCAAACATAATACCTAAGAGAAAGAGTTACTCAAGATCAATGTCGCAATGATTCCTAAAAAGAGTTACCCAACATTGATGTTGTAATAATTTTACAAAAAAAAGAGTAAATTTTTAATAAGTAAAACTTTAGAGGATCATGCCACATATAAGGTGCATAAAATACTAATGAACAACATAATTTTCATTGATAAAAATTAATGGGGATTGAACATTATCCATTAAATTTCATAATGTCAAATATATGGTATATGAGATACTAATCAACAACATGAATTTCATGGACAAAAATTAGTGAGCGTTGGATATTATCCATTAAATTTCATAGTGATGACAATAGTGAACATCAAAGTTGAGTGTTGAAGGGTGATTAGCTTAGTTTTTCTCCTGATAAGGAATACCTAACAAATTAGAAGATGAATAATAAACATTGATGTGTAGAGGATTTTGAATAATAATTGTAGATAAGCATTAAACAATTATCAATAAAGAATGTCATAAGTTAGATGATAGAGGGTTATCAACTTTATCAACCTTCTAAAAAGTGTGTAGACAAGGAAACTAAGAAGACAAGCATCAAATATTAGTGTATAACTAGTTCCAGATATTAATTATTAGCATGCATCAAATGATGATCAAGGGGAAACATTAGAAGTTGAGAAATAATGGATTCCAGTTTATTCATTATTTTAATACTAGAGAGATATAAAGGATGAGTATTGGACCCTGGTATTTGGTGACTATTAAGCATATACCATGATAATTGTTGGATGATGGTTAATGAGGAATTCTAGAAGTTGTATTGCTAGTAGGAGGATGTCTTGGTTGTTCTTCTAATAACAATCGACTAATCAACTAAGATGATGGGCAATAGATGTCAATAACTAGTTAGCATTAGAGGTTGATGAATTTTGTAATGGGATATTTTCATGTGTTAGATGAAAATAAAAAGAGATTAAAAGTTTTGCAAAGATAGATGATTGACTTGACCATTCTCTAAATAAGAGAGTTACATAACTTGGAAGATGTGTGTTCTAAGATATCAATAGCTGATATACATATACCATTTATCTGTAGCATGAGTCGACCAACATTTGACAAAGAATTTCGAAATTATGGGATCATGTGGAATTATAATGGGTTTTCTCTTGATATGATAAGAGATTGGTTGATTGGGAGGATGAGCATAATATTTTTATGGCTTTTTAATGTTAGGCATCAGTTGTTTATAGCATTGGATGATGAAGGACATTCAACTTCATCATTCTCCAAATAATAACTAGAGATCAAGAAACTAAGAAGATGAAAGTTGGACATTAACATCATTATTAAAATATTGGGGATGATCGAAAAAATAAAATTTAGATGACATGAGGTGACTTTATCAATGGTTCTCCAAATATGATGGGAGCTTGGATTACTAAGATAGTATTCATGGGATGTCAATCATTCAAGGATGTTAGACATAAGTTGTGAGCAAGTGCTGATTAAAAATTTATGGAGAATGCCAAAAAATGTGATAATGGCAAGGGGCTGACTTGATTGTTCTCTTGATAGAAATAGGATAGGGCGACAGAGAAGATGGATGTCAATGGCTAAGTGATGTGGTTCACTGGCTTACATTAGGCGATGATCTATGGGGATCGATAAACATTAAACAACTAAGTTTTTTGTTTAATTCTTCTCATGATAATAGTGAAGATCAGGTAACTTAGAATATGAATGTTAAATATCAACATATAACATTTTTTATACATTAGGAACATCGAACAACAATCGGTGATGAAATAAAAGTCAGATAATATAAGGTGACTAGATTAATGGTTTCCTAAATATGATGGGACCTTGGACAACTAATATAGTAGGCATGGGATGTCAATCATTAACGAATGTTGGATGTAAGTTATGAGTAGTGACGAGTGGCGATTGAGGAGGAATGCCAAAAGATTTAATAATTTTGGGAGGTTGACTTAATTGTTCTCTTGATAGAAAGAGGGTTGTGTGACATGGATGATGGGCATCATTGGCTAAGTCAAGTCAATCATTGGCTATCTACCTGTGAAGATAAATAGAAGTTAAGTAATTATCAGTTATTGGCTTGATTATTCTCATCAAAAAGTGGTGATCAAGCAAGCTTGAAGACAAACATTAAATGTTAATGCATGGAATATATCATACATTAGTAGACATTAAGAAATGATTAATGATGTAATGAAAGCTAGATGACATAAGGTGACTATTTCAATGGTTCTCTCAATATTATGGAAGCTCAGATTATTAAAAAGGTAGGCATTGGACGTCAATTATTGACGAATGTTGGATGTAATTATGAGCGAGTGTAGGGTGAAAATTGGTGGGGAATGTAAAAAAAAAAAAAAAAAAATCAGTAATAGTGAAAGGTTGACTTAATTGTTCACCTAATAAAAAGAGGATTGAGCAAAAAGGAAGATGGGTGTGAGTGGTTAAGTGATGATGGTTCTTGGTTAGCATTAGGTGAATGTAACAATCCAAAAAATACGAAAATATATTTTAAAATAAAATATTTGAATTTTTGTTTGAATTGGAGCACTGCGGCATTGAAACTACAAGCACTAAGGCGCTAATCCTTGAGCACAATAGAGCAAGAAATAGGTATATAAGAAGTTCTATCATGATTATTATACATATTATTTTGACCAATAGCTATAGATTATATATATTGACCATAAAAATGTAATGATATTTTTAATGCTGTTATTTATTTTCTTTAATGCAATTAATCAATTTTGGATGTCAAGTTAATTTGGTCGAATTGAATGATTATTGATTGTTAACTAAAAGAAAAATAAGTAGAAAAGATAATAAAAGGGAAAAGAAAAAAAAAATCTTCCATTTTAAATCCCGGGGTGTGACAACAGCAACCAATGTGGAACAAAAAAAAATAAAAAAATACAACTATTAGTTGTTGTCTTATTACTTCTCATGATAATAGTGGAGATTAGGCAACCTAGAAGATGAACATCAAATGCCAATATATGGCATATATTAACATTATTAAAAAGTTTGTACAGAATTAAATTAACATTTCAACTACACTTGATAGAAATGAAAAAATTTGTACAAAAAGAAACATACAAAATTGCCTTATGAACATTTAATACACTTTTATATCCATTTTCACTCAAAGCCGAACTAGCCCATCTAACCTGTTCTCTAGAATAAAAGGTAGGTAAGGAAGATATGAGTTAATAAAAAAAATTAACAAAAAAATAAGGAAGATAGGAGCTAATGAAGATAACAGGTTTGCTATGTTAAGAAATATTGATCTTTGAATTGGGTCTCTTATGAAAAAAAAAAAAAATCTTAATATGAGCAGAATAAAAAACAAATAATTATATAAAAACTTACAAGAACCAACATAAAAACATGAAATCAGGGGAGAGCAGATTATCATGTACACGCATCATAAAATTAGCTCCATTATGATGCAAAATATATCAGAATAATCATGGGAGGCATAATTTTTTTTTCAATATATTTGTGCTTTGAATTCAACTCTCCAGCCTTTATTCATTACGAATCAGACTAGAGTTGCCATAATCTCTGGTTCAATCTCGGCACTTTGTCCCTCATCAATGACTCTCTGTTCTTTGCCGTCGAGACCTAAAGTGTTTACTTGAGTTCCAGGTAGTGGAAAGGTCAGATTGGTCATGGGAACTATCATGTTGCTAGAATCCTTTGAAGACTCTTCTGACACCATTGTAAGTATCCGTTTAAGCTGAGATCTGTGGCAGACGATTCGACCTTTGCTCCATCCAGGAAAATGGAAAGACTGAGATACATTGTCCCTAAGAAATGAATATGCTGCCTTTGCAACAGGCAAAGCCCTTGCTGCTGTACTTTTCTCCATCACTCCCCGTCTGCATTTGACATCAATGAATATCATCATCAGGCACAAAATGTATGTTTTGGATTATGAATTTAAACTCAGTTTTATAAGTAGAATATTGAAATTCCTTATTTACTTCATCTTTGTATTTTATGGCCAGAAGAAGGCAAAATTCAGATTGGTAAGAACTATCTTTTCAACTATCAGTAAAAAAGAAGGGGGGAGAGAGAGTAGATTAGAAACTTACGCCACCACAACAGATGCCAGATGAGGAAGATCTTCTCCACTTTGAAATCTTTCATGAAGGTCATTAAGCCAAACAGATACTGCTGTAAGAGCACCACCGACAGACATCCTAAGTAATGAATTATAAGTTATGGGTATATCAAAAGATTAAAATGATTCTCATATTTTTTTGGTGTGTCTACTTTAGTTCAAGACATTACATTTTCAAGTGTTCAATTTAGTTTCTCAACACATCAAAATGAAACAAATTTCGGCCTGCTGTCTTTTTTTTTTTTTTTTTGACGAAAGCTGCGTAAAAGCTTCAATAAAATTCTACGACATTTTAGGGTTAATTTATTAGTTAAGATAGTACTAAGTAGAGAGATTAATCCAAAAAAAATTCAATATGCCCTAATGAAAAACTTCCCTCCACTTTTTTCTGTCTATAGAAATAATAATTTTGACAGCAGCAATAATTTTAGATTAAACATCTGAAATAATATAGCATTAAAATGAACACACCTAACAAGTCAAGGGACCACTTTGATCATTTACTTATTAAATTATGCATCATGCCATGTTCAAAATTCTAAAAAAGGCTACAAACAACAGCTAAAATAACAGCAAAAACAAATACCTATGCACATCAGCAGACCACACAAGCTTGCTTCGACGATAAAGCTCTGGGAAGAGTCCTCTTCCTGTTGCATCATGCAGTACACGTGCAGCACGTGCCTTCTGGCCAAACCACCATAGTGCATCTAGAAGAGTGTTGTAGAATCTTAAACCCAAACTACAGCCAGCAGAGTTGTATTTGTCAAAAACATATTCCACCATTTGCCAGTTAGATTCATCATCATAATCACCCTTGATCAATAAGCTGATCACTTGATGAACATTCGAAACCCTGTTTGATTTCATTTCATTAAGAAGTTCATATGCATCATCCCACCTGATAACAAGGCACACTCATCATACAAATTGTCTACTACTTATAAGATTCTGAGATGAGAGTACATTCTTACAGCAACATTCAAAGCCATGCTATTATCTGGATAGAGTTAGCTTAACTTGGAGGCACAAGACAGATGCACATAAAATTTACCATCAAAGAAATGAATGCAGCCAATGAGATGTGTCTCATCCATCAAAGCCCAGAATCAATCATCTTATTGTTTAAGTTCCATATTCATTTCCAAATGTCCAACTGCTGGCGGAAGAAAAGATAAACACTGTACTTTGCATCTAAACTTGAATGTTTTCCATCTAACTGAAGCCACGAAATGAATTAATTGTCAAAAATCCCGTTCACTATAATTTTGTGGAATGTTATGGACCAATGAAATCATCCAGTGCTCATTTGGTTTCTATAGAATAAAAGATGTTTTGAAAAATGATTAGTCTATTAGATTTTATCATTTAGTTGGATGCAGATAGAACTCAATACAGCTCTACAAACATCTTCAAAATCCTTTAAAAAGTGCTCATTTCATTTAAATCAGACTTTCCAAAAGCATGCTTTCTATCTAAAAGCAAACCAATAAGCCCTTAGCTTGGTAATGATGACCTAGAAATGACATTTGAAAACAATTCTGGGACTTTAAATGAAAGTAAGAGTTTACAAAAAAATCATTAAAAACATTGCATAGCAAGCCGATAGATGAACAATCAGGCTCCAAACATGCTGGGAATCCTCTAGCAGAATTTGGCTGAAAAGTTCTACAATTTAGGAAATATTTTGATGCTGTGATTGGTAAAGGTAAAGAAAAAAGTATTATAGCTTGTAGAATCGGTAGGATATTGATAAGAAATGAATACAATTTTCTCGAAATCAGCGAATGACAATAAGAAATTAAGAAGAAAAAAAGACCAAAATTATTTTTATTGCAAGATATAAGAAAGAAATTAGCAAGATACAGTTGGATATTTAATTGAAGAGGAAGATCCGGCTCTCCCAAATCCCTAACCGGCACCTAGAACCCTCACAACCTAAGAAATTCTAATTTCAATAAACTCTAAACATAATCCTGAAATCACCCTATTGATAGCCATAAATAGGCTCCCCTAATTCTCCCCTAATTTTGAATTCAAATCAACCATCTTTCCCTAAATAATTCCCTCCCAAATTTCAATTCAAATCAGCCATCTTTCTCTAAATAAATCTTCTTAATTTCCATCCAATCAAATCCGCTATTTTTCCCTAAATAAACATTCTTAATTTCCTCCCAATCAAATCAATCCTCTTTCCCTAAATAAACCTTCATAATTCTCTCCCAATCAAATCAATTGGTTCCATCAATACTCCCCTCCAAAGACCCACCTTGTCCGCAAGGTGGAAAGATGGCTCCTTCCTAATTTCCTCATCATCACAAATTATCAGCACCTAAACAGTTCGGTCCTTACACTTGTGCCCTAGTGTATACCTATCCTCACATCTGAAACATAGCCCCTTCGCCCTCTTTTTTACTATAACTCAATTTCTATGAGCTTCTTAAAAATTTCCCCAAGTCTCCCTCCTACAATCTTCTCCTCGGGGTCTCCTTATGAATACTCGATGTTGGCTCCTCTAATGCCAAAATGGTAGTGGTCATCCAATACAAACCTCCTGAGCCTGCTACCTCCAACCCCTCTATCCAGTGCCTCTGATCTTCCACTAACTTGGCTACCTCCATAGCCTCTCTCAAATCACGAGGCCTCATCACTCTAACTGCCGATCGAATCTCTAATCTAAGCCCTTTCATAAAGTTACCCAGTATAGTTTCTAAAAGTTGGTCTAGTCGACTGGTCAGCTGCTTAAACTGCTCACGATACTCCACCACTGTCCCCTTTTGTGTCAGGGCGAAGAACTGCTCATAGAAGTCTCATATCCTGCTAGTTCATAAGCATTCCAATAAGCAGTCCCTAAACTCCCTCTAGGTCCGTAAGGGTCTTCCACTGGTACCATGTCAACGCTTTCCCCTCCAAACAAATCCTAGCCACCGTCAGACTCTCCTCCTCTGTCAACCTACTGACGGTAAAGCATTTTTCCTTTCTTGTGCATCCTCTCTCTCAAAAATAATCATTTCAACTTCCTCACTCTCGGATCTCCTCCATTCCACATATTTACTCCATAGTTTTCTATCCCTCATCATCACAAATCATCTCTTCTATGCTCATACTCAAACCTTTCGTCAAAATCTCACATTCACCTTTCAAATTCAGCACCCCTTGGATCATAATCAGCCATTCTCATCTTAATTTTAGCACCCCTTCAACCATAATCGGTCCCTCTCCTTTCAAATTCTGCCTGATCATCTCAAATTCAACACACCTTCTTTCATGCTCAACCCCCTCACGCCTCTCCTCATACCCTCTACCTAACTCCTCCCTAGGAAATGGCTCCATGGGAGGCATGCTCTCTTTTCACTCCAAAATCTCAACCTCTTGATCTTTGTTTCGTCTTATCGGATTAGGGTTTTTCCCACTTCGTTGGCACTCGGCGGCATCTCTCTCCTACGACGACGACGTCTTGGATTGACCCTCGAGCAACTTCTTCAACATTTACTACAGGATGAAAAACTTTCCATCGATCTTCATATGGATGGCATAAATTTGACTTATGAAATCTAAAAATAGAGTTTTGAGATGTGAAATTTCAAATTTCAAGTGTTCGATCTCCCCTTCCAACGCTTCTACCTTCCTTCCCGCCATTGGTACCCAGATCAAGGCTCCAAACTGCAAAAATAGTAATTATGATCTTCAAACAACAAAAATGAGCACTTCAGAGGGGAAAACACATCAGAAATTGGCAAAAGAAGGCCTCAATTTCACCCTAAGACACTGCTCTGATACCAATTTGATAGGAAATGGATACAATTTCTTTGAAATCAGTGAACAACAATAAGAAATTAAGAAGAAGAATACATCACAACTATTTTTAATGCAAGATATATGAAAGAAAATAGCATGATACAGTTGGATCTTCAATTGGAGAGGAAGATCCAGCTCTCCCAAATCCCTAGCCGGCGACTAGAGCCCTCACAACCTTAGAAATTCTAATTTCACCAAACTCCAAACATAATCCTGAAATCACCCTATTGTTAGCCTTAAATAAGCTCCCATAATTCCCTCCAAAATCTGAATTCAAATCAATCATCATTCCCAAAATAATTCTCTCCCAAATTTGAATTCAAATCAGCCCTCTATTCCTAAATAAATCTTTCCAATTTACTTCCAATCAAATCAACCCTCTTCCCCTAAATAAACCTTCCTAATTTCCTCTCAATCAAATCAGCCATCATTCCCTAAATAAACTTTCCTAATTCCATCCCAATCAAATTACTCGGACCATCAGATATCTAAGGTTAAAGCTTTATGGTAGAGCATTTAGGGTTGCCTAAATGACCACATGCATGTAATTTAACTTTTCAAGAGAATCCAAGGTTTTTAGGAATCAAGATTGAAAGAAACATGAAATAATTTATGAAGGTATTGCGAGAGGACCAAAATAGAATTATTGCCAAACAATTTTTTTCTTTTTTAAAGAAAAAAATTTACAACCAATTATTGAGAATGTTACATGAGCAAGTGGTCACAAAGAATTGCCAACATAAAAAGAAAACAAATAAATTACATTTATCCAATATAACTTAAAAGCTAAGTGATTAAGATCCACCTAAGCAGAGAGAAACGGGCCCACATTCAGACATTTGCTAAGTTTAAAATGTCAAAGTCAGCATGAGAATTATTGTGACTAGTTTGGCATCTAATTAGCCTAGGAGAATGAGATTTATTTTTTTAATTTTTGCCTCCACAAGAAAATATAAGCTAGCACCTTTTATCCATTAAACCAGGTATAAACATTTAATGTAAGTTCCCCAAACCGCACAAGAGCTAAAAGATAAGCAAAGTAAAAAAACTAATCATCTCTTTACAAAAGAAGAGAGAGAGGAATCACTACTGAAAATGAAACAACAAATACTAAAAATCATGACGCAAACAATGGCCAATAACATAACTATAAAAAAGCTGCTATTTCATTCAAAATACCTCCCTTCTTTTACGTTTAATATGTGATTCTCATATTGAATTTGAGACTCAACCATCATCTTCTTGATCATCTCATTGTGATTAGTTTTTTTTTTTAATCTCGGGGTGATTAGTTTTTATCAATTAATAGCCTAATTAGGGTTTCTATGAATGCGTGAAGGTAAGTCTTAATTAGGAGAGAAATAGTGGTTGATTCTTGCCAAATAGAGAGAAAGATGGTGGATGCTTAGCTTTTTCATGAGATTTGTCTTGATGATTTGGGAATCCTGGATTATTTTGCAATTCATGCAACACCTTGAAATTAGAGCCTTGATAGAAATATGGTAGAGAGAATAATAGGAGAGAGATAATATAAGGAGAAAGAAAATTCATTTGCTTCAACATAAAAGAATATATCCTAATGCAGGCTATCTTTAGTCATTTTATAATAAGCTGACATGAAAAAAAAAATTAAGAAATATAAGTTATCAATATAAGCTATCGGATAAGGAAACCAGGTCAATATCTAAGGTAAGCTATTGGATACAATGTCCTTTTTATGATATTTGTTTCCCATCACTTGTACATGTTAAAAAAAAAAAATTTTTGCCATTTCATTGCGTAAAGCATTTTCTAATTTCTTATTTTTTATATATCGTAATGGACGATTCCATCGTTTAAAATCAAAAAGAAAAGTGACAAAAGTTTTTTCAACTGTAGGAAAACCACCTCTAGATCAATTTTTATTCATGTGGAACTTACAAAACATGGACAATAAACTGTCATTTAGATCAATGGTTTTGATGAACCATGAGTTGCATAACATGATTCTTGCAAAACTTTAGATTAATAATTTATTGTGATTGATCTACTATTTTTATGATTCAATATGTGTTGTTTAAGGATTTAACTATTGTTGGCCCGCAATTTATGACATGATGTAGTTGAAAATTGACAATGAAAGAAACATCTAAGTAATTCATATAAATTGATGCGTTGAAATGTAAGTTGCTAGTTTTTTTACTAGCAGAGGACTATCAATGATGAATATATGAGCATTTCCATTATATTTATATCTTATGTTAATTTTATGCTATTTCATGTTTGAAGCAATAGAGGCCACCATCAACTACTACAGCTCGGCCTTCAACCACTTTTATTGTACTACAAGAGAGAAGGGAGTAGGAGTTATATCATCAGAAGAAACGGAAAGGTTTGAAGAATAAGAATTTAGACTTCATAAGTTCATAGCTATGTTGCACCGATACGGATACGGCGACACGGATACGACACGATACGGATACTTCATAAATAGGTGTATCGGTGCAACATAGGTTCATAGAGATAAAGAGATTATGTGAAAGAAAGAGACGATGATAACTACTATTTTTTGTTCCCTACTTTTACATTTATGATGAGAACAAACTCCTTTGACTTTGTTTAGATTTTTAAATACTAACTTTGGACTTTTTATGGATTTGATAAGACTTTGAACTTTTAAGTCTTTAATTTTGGCATAGTTATAGTCTTGGAATTCCTATAATTTATTAATATTTTGCTATGCTTATCATATTTCATTGATTTCTATGCATAGTGGAAATTGGCAGATTTATAGGTTGAATCCTAAATGCAGGCTTCAAAAAAAGAATGCACTGCGTACTTATTTTTATTAATTTTAATTGATTTTTTTAAAATTATACTTCTGTGGGACTATATGTACTTTTTTGCAACTCATTTATAAATGTATTTGATTTTTTTGGTAACTTGTTAATCAAGGTATTCATGCTCTATTATTAAAATTGCATGTGCCATTATATTCATTGAAAGTTGTTATATGATGCGGTTATCTTTAGCTAAATAAAAGGGTACTATACTCACATGATAATATACAAATGATATAGAAATCTGATAGAAAATAGTCAAAATACTTAAGTTCACAAGTAACCCTAAGGTAATACTTGAGTTCGCAAGCAAACCAAACCAATTCGGTGAACAAACAGCGACTAGACTGCTGTCCTCAGCAGGAAAACACTAGCAAACTGCTGTTTACAGCAGAAAACCGCAGAAAACCAGAGTAAAACTTAAGGAAGACTTGTATTCCACTAGACGATGAAGTAAAATAGCAAATATACAATTGTTCTTCAATTTGAGAGGAAGAACAACTCTCCAAAACTCTTTAGCAAAGCCTAGAGCCCAAAACCAAAAGGAGATCTCACGAATTCAGCAAATCTCAAGATGAAACCCAAACTCACACCTTCACTCCTAACTAAAGCAAAAGGACTAATTAAAAATCCCTAAACAGCCTCTTAATTCAAAATTTCCCTCCTAAAGCTCATTACATTAAGTGCTTGGGCCCACAAGGGCTGCTGTTATATGATGCGGTTATCTTTAGATAAATAAAAGGGTACTATACTCACATGATAATATACAAATGATATAGAAATCTGATAGGAAATACTTAAGTTCTAACCCTAAGGTAATACTTGAGTTCGCAAGCAAACCTAACCAAATTCGGAGAACAAACAGCGACTAGACTGCTGTCCACAGCAGGAAAACACTAGCAAACTGCTGTTTACAGCAGAAAACAGCAGAAATCCAAAGTAAAACTGAAGGAAAACTCAAAGGAAGACTTGTATTCCACTAGACGATGAAGTAAAATATAAAAGATACAATTATTCTTCAATTCAAGAGGAAGAACAACTCTCCAAAACTCTCTAGCAAAGCCTAGAGCCTAAAACCAAAAGAAGATCTCAAGAATTCAGCAAATCTCAAGATGAAACCCTAACTCACACCTTCACTCCTAATTAAAGTAAAAGGACTACTTAAAAATCCCTAAACAGCCCCTTAATTCAAATTTTCCCTCCTAAAGCTAATTACATTACGTGCTTGGGCCCACAAGGGCTGCAGCCTCCCCCCCCTTCTCTCCCCACCACCAACTCCATCCTCAGTGTACCCCAATTGATCTTAGTCTCCCCCAATGTCTGCAACCACTTCATCCCTAGGATGACATCAGTGCTTCCCAATTCCAAGGGAAGGAAGTCCTCCCTCACCTAGATCTCCTGAATCTTTAGAACCACCCCTCTACAAACTCCTCTAGCCATTTCCACCTTTCTCGTGCCCATCATCACCCCATAGCCTCCTGTATCCACCAACTCCATTCCCAACAGCTCAACGAACTGGTTGGAAATGAAATTGTGGGGCTCCTCCAAATCTGATCTGATTTTAATTGACCGATCTCACCTTCCAAGATCACTACCTTCTTCCCGGCCATCTAGCTTCCCCAGAATCACGAAGATCTTCTTTCGGTTAAAAAAAATTCCGCTGAAATTTCAGGATTTTAGCCGCCGACGGTCCTAAATCGATGCTCTGATACCAATTTGATAGGAAATACTTGAGTTCGCAAGTAACCCTAAGGTAATAATTGAGTTCGCAAGCAAACCTAACCAAATTCGGTGAACAAACAGCGACTAGACTGCTGTCCACAGCAGGAAAACACTAGCAAACTGCTGTTTACAGCAGAAAACAGCAGAAATCCAGAGTAAAACTGAAGAAGAACTCAAAGGAAGACTTGTATTATACTAGACGATGAAGTAAAATAGCAAAGATACAATTGTTCTTCAATTCGAGAGGAAGAACAACTCTCCAAAACTCTCTAGCAAAGCCTAGAGTCCAAAACCAAAAGGAGATCTCAAGAATTCAGCAAATCTCAAATGAAACCCTAACTCACACTTTCACTCCTAATTAAAGCAAAAGGACTAATTAAAAAATCCCTAAACAGCCCCTTAATTCAAATTCTCCCTCCTAAAGCTCATTACATTAAGTGCTTGGGCCCACAGGGGCTTCCGCCCCCCCAATCAGTAAAAGTGTCACTTCGCTAAATGATTTTTGTATTGAAGGAAAAATAACCCCTTATGAATTGAATTGCACTTTGCTTTTCGAAATCACTTGAAGAATATGAAAACTTTAATTTTTCATATATTTGATTTAGAAGTCCTATAGAAAAATGAGCATAATTTAACTTTCATGGTTGTCATATTCGATGCAAAATAAATTATAATTGAAAAAGAAGATTGTTAAATTTATAAATAAAAATTGCATCTATGTCCTATATTTTTATCAAAAAGTATCAAGTCCTATTTTAGTTTCGTACACTGTTCTCTGGCTAAATAACCTCTCTATAAATATAGAAATAATTTTGCATAAATCACCCCTTTCCCAGACAGCAAATTCAATGGGGGAGCTGCATGCAATGGATATGCTTTTCTCCTTCATAAGTTTCTGGCTGGTATACAAATCAGTTAAACCAATATCGTTGGCTTTGTTTACTAATCATTTTGTAAATTTCAAAACTTATAGCTATTAAATGCCTCAATTGTATTTATCATTCTTCGAAGAAACACTTTTTAATTTATAAATTTTTGTATTTCCACACTCCACATCAAATCTCGTTATATATTATATCTAGACTTTTAAATTACCACTATGACAACTCATCAATGTAATCAGCCCCTTCATCCCATCAATTCGATTCAATTCTAAACAATTAACATTACTTAAGTACCATAATCTCATCCCATAATTTTATTTCTTAGAGTTGCTTATTTATGCTTCTAGGATAAACACCTTTTAACTTTTTACATTGTGTGGTTAAAAATTTATTCTAGAATTATCATTAAATCTTTGAAAGCAAATTACTTTCCCTGTAATTGAAAACAGACCATCTGTGGTTTTAAAGCTCCACATTTGAAAGTAACTATGTTTTTTTTTTCTCTTTTTGCTTCGTTCATGAGTAAGATCCACAATTCAACAATCATGTTAGAATGTCAATCCTTAAATCAAATCCTATTTTGGGTTCAAAATAATAAGGATCCCAAATTCTCAAGGCATGCTAGCAAATTATACAATTTCATAAACTAATGATAATCATATAAAAGGTACTAGTCAGCAACATATAGTGACTAAAAGTCTAGATATAAACAATCATTAGTCATTTCTTTACAACGTTTCTTTTTAGAAAAGGTTATCAACCACTTAGATATGGTGATTAGGGGTGTAAACGAGTTGAGCCAAGTTGAGCTCGAGCCAGGAGGTGTTCGAGTCGAGCTCGACTGCCAAATACCAAGCTCGAGCTCGTCTCATTTCTAGTGTCTTGTTGAGCTTAGTCCCGAGCTCTACTATCGAGCTCCGTCCCGAGTAGGCTCGTCATCGCATCCATTGTCATCCTGAGCTCTGTCGTCGTTCCGAGCTCTTCATTGCGTCCGCTCCGCCGTCGAGATCCGTCGTCTCAAGCTCGTTGTCGCGTCTGCCATCGAGATCTGTCGTCCCGAGCTCTGCCGTCGCGATCTGCGTGCTCCGTTGTTTTGGTTTTCATGCCAGACCTTCGAGTCGTCCTCCCGCTCGCTCGGTTGAGAATTCTTTTTCCCGTCTAGTCACCTATGCAAGCTGCTCAACGAGCTAACAAGTCGAGCGGAGGTCTGTTCAAGCTCAAGCTCGATAAACCGTCGAGCTCGAAATTGTGCTCAAGCTCGACTCGCGAGATCGATAAGCTCGACTCGTCGAGCCTGTTACCGAGTCGAGTCCAAGCCGACTCGTGAGTCGGCTTGACTGGGTTACACCCCTAATGGTGATACACACTATCTTATTTATTTAGGTCATTCTAGGTCAAGGGTTCTGTTGGATCTTTATGTCTTAATGGGTTATTGGATTGTACCATTCAATTTAATGCTTCTCTCCTTTTTTCTTACCTCCATCCACCCCACTTCATCCCTACCATGAACTTCGACTTCTTAGTTAGTGAAATATTAAATTCACCACCTTCTTCACATTTTTCCTCCTTTTTTCATTTTTTACATCTCCCACTTGATTTTCTTCCCTTTTGGCACCTCCTCATGTGGCCTGCCACCACCTCATTCTACATTACATTGAATTAAAATGGTTGGTAGTTGTATCATGGAGTGTATATGAAGGGTTATTTTTCATATAATAGTACTTAAATTTGAATGAAGAATTTTCTTTGCTTCTAATCTCTTTTTGTTCTTAATCCAAATAGAAGGTTTTCTTGTTTAAGAGTGATCTGCATTAGAAAAAAAATATATTTTAATAAAGGGTGTAAGATCTTATCTATAGTTTGTACTAAGAAAATAATAATACTTTTTTGGATTTCAAGAAAGTATTTAAAATTATTATTGTTTTCAGATAAACATTGTTGTTTTTCAATTCTATCAAATAACATATAATTTTGGTTAAATGAACACTCATGTCATGGTGAATATTTGGGCAAGGAGCTCTCAATTTTTTAACTACTAATTACTCTCAAATTGAACATTAAGTGGGCTACATTAATATTGAATTTACTTTGAATTGAACGTAGAAGTAAATTTTGATTGATTATTCATATTAGTAAATTTTAAAACTAATGAATTTACTTTAAAATGAATGTAATTTAAATTATATCTTGATTAAAAAACTGAATAATTAACATCGGCATATAATGTGTGTTTAAGAATTAAAGAATTAGACTTCAATAATAAAAATTGCACTCAACTTGTACAATGGTGAACAAGGTGAAACGACATCAGCCAAGGGGGAAATTTCGGCCTCTCTTGTGGGGCCAACAAGAAATTAATTCATAATATTAGAGGAGGAATTAAGAAGAGGATCAAATAAAAAAAAATTCCTAATTGAATTTAAATTAAAGAGGGAAAGATTTCCTAATTGAATTCAAATTATATAGCGAAATTAATAAGGAAACAAATCTATTTTGGAGGCAATTTGAGAGCTTATTTAAGGAGGGGTCAAGGATTTATTTTTCTTAATGCATGCTTTGAGTTTGCTATAGTTTTTCCTTTGTGAGGACTTCCTAGCGGCGACTAGGTTGTTTGGGAGAACCGATTTACCTCTCTAATAGTGGATCACTTGAATCTTATTTTTTGTTGAATACTACTCATAAATCAGCCTTCCTATCGTTTCCTGCTGTTTTTCATGTTGTTTCTCTTGCTGATTTTACTCCACGACATATCAAATTGGTATCAAAGCCGTGTCTTGGGTGGAGATTACGCCCCCATTGCTAAATTCTGCAGTTTTTCTCTTCCAACCTTGCTGATTTCGCTAGTTGAAGACTAGAATCGCCAATTTTTTCGAACTTTTTCACGGTTGGGAACCTAGATCTGGGAATGGAAGCAAAGAAGATGGAGGAGTTAGACGGAAGCAAAGAAGATGGAGACGTTACAAGGCGACATGGCAAACTCCAGGCCGGGATGGAGGAGAAGTTTTCCAAAATGAAGGAGAGGTTTTTCGAAATGGAGGTGAGGTTCATAACTGTGGAAGGACGGCTTTCAACCATGGAGAACCGCTTTGGAAACATGGAAAATATGATGAAGAAGTTTATCGAGATGCAATCAAAGGCTTCGTCGGCAACTCCTAGGGATGACTGGAAGGGTAAGAAAGTTCAAGAGAAAGAGGTTGAAGTGGAAAGTATTTTCCTCAAGTATCACCCCGAGGAATGTCGAGGGGAGTGGCATTGGGGTATCCGGAAGAAAGGGCAGCGAGAGGAGGTGAGACTGAACCCTTTTGGAGGCCACCCAAGCCGGAGGGAAGGTGGACCGGAGAAAACAATGGTTGGGCTGAACCATGGTGTTCAAATCCACCAAGAGAAGGGAGATAATCGCACCACACTACACAGGAGAAACTAATAGAGGGAGAAGTCATTGGAGTATGGATGTGAGATTAAGGAAATTAAAGATGCTGGTTTTTGAAGGAGAAGATTATCATGGTTGGGTGTAAAGGGTGGAGCATTACTTCGCTACAAATAGGCTAATAGAAGGGAAGAAGCTCATGGAGGAGGGTCTATGTTTGGAGGGGAAAGTCCTAGCTTGGTTTCAGTGGAGGGAGGCCAAATATCCTATCTACTTTTAGGGAGAATTTAAGGATTTTTTGTTAGAACGTTTCCAAGCCATTCAGAAAGGAGACCTCTACGAGAAATTCTAGGCCTTAACACAAGAGGGAACCGTTATGGAATATCGGGAGAAATTTATGCTACTGTTAGGAAGACTGAGGAGAATTTCTGAGGAAGGGTTGGAAAGAAATTTCATGAAAGGCTTTAAGTAAGACATACGAGCAGAACTGCGGGTGTTGAGGCCTAGAGGACTGAGAAAACGATGGAGATGGCATAAAAGTTGGAAGAGAAACACCAAAGGAAGAAGGTCCGTCGGAGCAACACCATAGGAGGGGCTTACAAGAGAATCTCCATGCCCCTGATACCAAGGACCCAGATGGTATCATTTCAACGGAAAGCCCAAAAGGAGAAGAGCACCAAAGTTCATCTTGGAGGCAATTTCAAGTGCCTCACAGAAGAAGAAGTACACGATAGGCGAGCAAAGGGATTATACTTCAGGTGTGATGAGAGATTCACACTAGGGCATAAGTGCAAGAATTGAACCCTTCAGGTCTTGATGGTCTATGAAGGGTTAGAGGAGAACGAGGATGAGCTGGAAGATGACATAGAGGAGATGGAGCAGTTACAATTAGATGTGACGAAGGTGTCATTGAACTATGTGGTGGGATTTATCCCAAATCACACCATAAAAGGGGGCAAATTCGGGAGCAATCAGTAGTGGTTTTGGTGGATAGTGAAACTATACATAATTTCATCTCAAATTGGGTAGTGGATAGATTGAGGTTAAAGTTAGTGAGGATTGAACGATGAGGGTGATGATGGGAACAGGCAAGACAGAGAGGAGCCGGGGGATATAAAGAGGTGGTGATGACCTTGCAGGGCATTTAGGTGGTGGAAGACTTCCTTTCCTTGAACATGGGAAGTATGGATGTGATTTTAGGGATGAAGTGGCTACAGACAGTATGGGATATGAAAGTGAACTGGAAATCATTGACCATGGAGATACAAGTGGAAAGGAAGAAGGCAGTGCTTCAAGGGGATGTTAGCTTATGCAAGACCATGGTATCAGGGGTATTTGGTAGAGTTACAAGGCATAGAAGGAGTGCAGGACCAGGATACAAGGAAAATTCCAGTAGGGGTCCAACATATTCAGCAACAATATCAGGACATATTTTAGCCAACTATCGGGTTACCACCGCCACGAGAGCACGAGCATGCCATCAACCTAAAAGAGAGGACTTCTCCAATTAGTGTCAGACAATACCATTACCGCCAGATTCAGAAAAATGAGATAGAAAGGCTTATCAAGGAGATGATGGAACCAAGGATCATCAGACCTAGTGTGAGTCCCTTCCTAGTCCAATCCAATTGGTGAAAAAGAAGGATGATAGGTGGAGGTTATGTTAGAATTGCAGGGCTCTAAACAAGAAAATAGTGCTAGATAAGTTTCCATTTCCAATGATTTATGAACTCTTGAATGAGTTATTTGGAGCAGTAATCTTCTACAAGATTGATTTGAAGTCGAGGTACCATTAGATCAGGATGAAGGCAGCTAATGTGCACAAGACAGTCTTCATGACACATGAAGGGTACTGCGATTTCATGGTGATGCCTTTTGGCCTCACTAATGCCCCTGCCACCTTCCAGTCACTTATGAACCGAGTGTTCTAGCCACATCTCCGAAGGTCTGTCTTGGTATTCTTTGATAACATTTTGATACACAGCAAGACAAAGGAAGAACATTTGGAGCACTTGAAGACATTAATGGAGACCTTGAGGGAGCATCAGTTGTTTATTTACTAGGAAAAGTGCACATTTGGGCAATCACATGTGTCAACTAATCAGTCTAAAGATTCAAGCCAAGGTGGACTGACCTCTTCCTAAGAACTCGAGGGAGTTGCGGTGGTTCTTAGGACTCACCAGTTACTACCGAAAGTCTGTGAAGGGATACATCACCATAGCAAGATCATGACAGAGCAATTAAAGAAGGATAACTTCAAATGAGCGAGAAAGCGACTCGAGCATTCCAGGAGTTGAAGATGCTATGACCCATGTACTTGTACAGGCGCTCCAAGATTTTAGGAGACCATTTGTGGTGGAGATAGAAGCATCAGGCTATGGGTTAGGATCAATACTCATGCAAGACCAGCAAACTATTGCATATTTCAACCAAGTACTCACAACCAAGGCAAGGCTCAAGTTAATATATGAATGGGGGCTGATGGTGATTGTCCTGGCAATTTAGAACTGGTGAAACTATTTGTTGGGGAGACATTTTATACTCAGGACAGACCAGAGGAGTCTGAAGTAATTGTTGGAGCAGCGGATGGTCACAGAGGAGCACAAGAGATGACTATCCAAATTGCTTGGATACGACCTTAAGATCCAGTACCAATCAGGCTTAGAAAATAAAGCAACATATGCCTTGTCCAAGAGGGTCAAGGAGCAACAATTGGCAGCCTTGTCAGTACCAATGATCTTAGATTGGGGAGTATTAAGGAGAGAGAGCGAGCAGGACGAAGGATTGAGGAAAATCACAGAATAATTGTTTAAGGACTCAGAAAGTCACAGCACTTAAGCTCTGAAGGAGAACCAGCTACTCTACCAAGGGAGGTTTGTACTACCATGTCCTCAAGTTATATTACCAAGCTGTTGTAGGAATTTCATGGCAATGTGATAGGGGGACATTGAGGAGTTCATAAGACATACAGTCGACTAGCCACTGAGTTATATTGGATGGGAATGCACCGAGATGTGGAAAACATGGTCTTGAGGTGAGATGTGTGTCAGAGGCATAAACACCAGGAGGGTTACTGCAACCTTTAGCTTTACCTAAAAGGGTTTGGGAGGAAGTGACCATGGACTTCATTAAGGGATTACCACATTAGGAGGGTTATTCTGTAATACTTTGTAATAAACCGAGTAAATATGCCCTTTTATTCCACTGAAAAATCCCTACACCGCTATATCAGCCCCCACAATCTTTATCAGGGATATACTGCGCTTACATGGCATTCCAAAATCTATAATATCAGACAGAGATGAGGTATTCCTTAGTCTTTTTTTGAGGGAGGTGTTCAAGATGCAATGAACGATCTTAAAAAGGAGCACAATATATCACCCGCAGGCGGGCGCCCATACAAAAGTAATCAACAAAAGCGGGGAGACATACTTGCGTTGTTTCATTGTCACACCAAAATTATGGGCCAAATGGTTGGCATGGGTAGAATATTGGTAAAACACATTCTTCCACACAGCCGCACAGAAAATCCCCTTCAAGATTCTTTATGGGAGGGACCCACCCCATCTAATACACTACGAGCAGAGCACTACATCAGTGTCTAGTGTAGATTAAAACTTGGAGGAGAGGGATAGAATGCTAGAAGAACTCAAAGGGAATTTGTTGAGGGCTTAACAACTTATGAAAAAAGAAGGCAGATGAACACAAACGGGAAGTGCAATTCGAGCCTGGGGATAGAGTTTATCTAAACCTAAGACCATATAAGCATAAGACACTGGCCAAGAGGAGGAATGAGAAGTTATCCCCACGATATTTCGGACCCTATAAGGAGATGGAGCATATTGGAGCAATAGCCTATCGTTTGGGGTTACCAGCATCATCATCCATCCATCTAGTATTCCATGTGTTAGAACCGAGGCGAACTATCGGAGATCACACGCCCTCCTCTCTACCACCGACATTGACAAAGGACTTGGAGGTGACCTTGGAATCCATGGAGATCGTTGATGCACAATAAGGGATGATAGGAGCAAAAGAGGTCCTAGTTTGATAGAAGGATCTCCCTGAGTATGAAGCTACATGGGAGCCATATGAGATTATCAGGAGACAATTTCCATCCTTCCACCTTGAGGACAAGATATAATTCGAGGAGGGGAGCATTGATACGACAGCAATCAAGGGGGAAATTTCAGCCCCTATTGTGGGGCCTAGCAAGAAATTAATTCATTATGTTAGGAGAGGTATTAAGAAAAAGGATCAATTAAAAAAAGATTTCCTAATTGAATTTAAATTAAAGAGGAAAAGATTTCCTAATTGAATTCAAATTAAAGATGGAAAGATTTCCTAATTGAATTTAAATTATAGAGGGAAATTAATAAGGAAATAAATTTGTTTTGGAGGAAATTTGAGAGCTTATTTAAGGAGCGGTCTAGGATTTATTTTTCTTCATGCATGTTTTGAGTAAGCTGTAGTTTTTCCTTCGTGAGGGCTTCCTACCGGCGACTAGGTTGTTTGGGAGAATCGATCTACCACTCTAATTATAGATCACTTGTATCATGTTTTTTGTTGAGTTATTAATCCAAAACCCTCTCTTATTCCAACTATTTGCTAATGTTTCCTGTTATTTCTGCTATTTCTCTCGCTGATTTTACTCCACGACGTATCACGAGGATTAAGAGGCGGTAATTTAATAGATATAGATTGCTACAACCAACCTCATAATCATGAGTTCCCTCAAACACAACTTAAAAATCATGTATATTTAATTCGGAATGATGTAATGATTATAAGATTTGGTTGGAATAAAGCTATTTTTAAAACTACCAATGTTAGTTTCAAAGTAGGGATAAAAGAAAATTGACTACATTTTTAAAATCATCAATGTATGAGTCTACTAAGCAAAAAATTTGAATCTACTCTTGACTATACAACATATTTAGAATTAAATCATCTGGACTACTTGCTTTGTTATAGTGGAGCCTTTTTAGATAATTTGCATTTCATTTACATCATTTAGATTTCTCTTTCCACCACAAAACGCTCACAATCGCCACCTGCAATGGACAATCTTATCAAGATTTTCATTTGGATCACAAACATGATGAGATTCTCATCAGGATACAAGAAAATTTATAAAATACATCCCTTCTTCACGAATGCATCAATGGAGTCCTGAAGTAAAAAAAGGAGACCACATAGCATAATTTTTGTGAAAATTTGATGTAGGCAAGGGGAGGGGGGAGGGTCAAAATATGTTGAGTTGAAAATTTTGTAAGTTTCTACTAGAGTCATCTCATTAATGAGCTTCTACTTCTTAATCAGCTCATTATTGTGTATTTAATGCTAAATTAGATTCATCCCCCCCCTCCTTTACTCCTCTCTCTAAAGGCTCTTTGGTTTCCCCACTTAACTCCCCTTCCCCTTCCCTTGGTCTCTTCGGTTTTCCCTCCTGATTCGACTCCCCTGGCTGCTGATTCCGGTCCCTGTGCTGCCCCTTCGGTTCTTCCCATGATCTGTTCCTTCTCCCTTGCTGGGTGCTGGTTTTGGTCCCTGCGCTGCCCCTTCGGTTTCTCCCCAGGTGCTGGTCCCGTGGCTACTTTTTCCTTGTTTTCTGTGTGGCCTTTTTGGGATATGTTTTGGATTTAATGCAGGCCCCCTTTATGGCTGTTTGGCTGCCCTTTTTATTCTATATATAGTATATGTTTTGTAAGCAAAAAAAGGTGTGTTATGTGTGCTAATTTTTGGAACTAAACCTGCGGGTTTCTAGGATAGCTTGCGAGCTATGCCTTTTCTCTCATTCTTCTTCTAGGAAAGCTTGCGAGCTTATTCTCCTTCATCTTGGCTTCTTATCTCCTTCTTCTCCCCGCAAGTGTCCACTCCAATTGTATCTTTCTTCTCGATTCATGGAAATGCAACTTTAAGAGCTTTTATTTAAAAGTTTGTAAGCGTCGTTTTGTAAGTCTTTTATATTATAAAAGTGATGATGTGTCTTCGTTTAATGGTTGTATTTTATTAATTTTGTGGTATTTTGGAAGGTGTCCAAGTTTGTTGTAATTTTTGTGTTATATTCTATTTCTTAGAAAGAGTTTCTCTTGCTTGCAAAAATTAGGGGCTTTTCCTAATTTTTGCATGCATAAAAAATTATAATAAACTTGTCTTACCTTACACTAATAATCAAGAGTATTGTTTCATAGTGCAAGCTTTGTGCTATTGATCTCACTATCTTCTACTAAAGGAGTTCTTGCTCAATTTTGCTCATGAAGCTCTCAAATATATAGATTCATAAAAGAAGTTGAATTCTTAGAATGTCAAACAGGTATAATTCTTAATATATATATATATATATATATATATATATATATATATATATATGTGTGTGTGTGTGTGTGTACTCAAACACAAAGCTGATGTTAAAATAGCCAATGCATTAGGTAGGGTATGCTCACTTTTACATACCATGAGTGCAAAGGTGATTGTGTTTGATAAGTTGATTTAGAATACCACTCTTGTAGTGATTTTGATCAAGCTCATACATCCTTGACTAAGGATAAGCCTATTCCTATTTTGGTTTACAAGTGCAAAGCATTATCTCTTTCAAGGTACTTGCCTTTGCATCCTTGGTTCTTCGCTTCATAAATTTCTTATTGAGAAGCTACCAATTTTTTTGGCCTAGTCTTAAGTAAGATGTGACACTCATGATTGTCCAAAATAGCATTTGACAAATGAAGAAAAACAGGGAACACAACACCGATCTCTATACTCTACATCATATCCTACAAAAACTACGATAAAAATTGAGTATGGACTTTATCCTTAGTCAGCCTAGTGCATGCAAAGGTATGAATCATTTTATTATAGTAATGGGTCACTTCTTAAAGATTGCAAATTTTATTTACAGATTTTATTAACTACTATAAAACTTCTTATGCATCTTATATCGCATCTCAATTCTTTAAAGAAGTGGGTGGATTGCATGGTTTGCCTAAAACCATTGATTCTAATCGAGATGTGCATTTTATAAACTAGTTTTAGAAAACCCTCCAGAAGAATGTAGGTACCAAACTCCTATTTTAAATTGCTTATAAATCTCAATTTAATGGTCAAACTAAGAAAATAATTAAAATATTAGACAACTTACATGGATGTCCAAGTAGTGACCACACTTTTGGTTGGGTTGTAATTTTTCCTGCTATCAAATTTGCTTATAATAATTCCATTAATATATCAATCGAAAGGAAGCTGATTCACATTGTCATATGATATTAACCTCACAATCCCATAGACTTAGTTCACTTGCTTATTTCATATAAGAATAACAAGTTTGCATCATTTGTTACCTATTTCCTTAGTATTCAAAGCAGCATTGATTTAATACTATATCAAGGGCCAATCCTTAACACTGTTTTTTCCTCATTGTGAATCATCTCTACCCATATCACCTCCTGAGATACAAATACGCACCACAGGCATTACTTTCATACTTTGCTACTGACTTGCCGCTTGAGATAACATGTGCAAGATCAAATTTTGGAGGATCAAATTCCCAATATTGTTGATGGCGAAGTGCATCAATATCTAATTGGTTGGAGAGGATTTTCACCTTTGGAGGATTCATGAATAACGCTGAAGTAGCTACAATATATTTAGTCTTAGTTGCTTCAACTGTACAAGATCTTCATTCGTCGAAATTGAATTTTTCAAAGTTGAGGGTTTTGATGTGTGGGGCATCTTAACCATATCTTGCATTGTCATCACGTTAGTATTGTGTAAGTCTAGATTTCATATGCCTAGGACCCACAACATAGTGCTTGGGAAATTTGTAGGTACTGAGTGATATTATGTATGGTGATGTATTTTTTTGTATTTCTGTTATTTTAACATATATAAATCCTTTTTCATATATTTGGATAAATAGGTCATGTTAGGTCATCATATCTTAGTGGGTTATTTGGGTCATGCCATTCAATTCAATAATTTAACCTCTTTTTTCCTTGCTTATTTATCCACCCCTTCATCTCCCCATAAATTGTGACTTGTTATTTAATGAAAATATGGAAGTCACCACCATTCTTTTTATTTTTCCTCCTTTTCTTTTCTTTTTCCCTCCACTTAAATTTTCTTCTCTTTTCCTATCCTTCTTAAGTGGTTGAACACCCCATCAATCTACCTTGCTTTGAAATTAAATGGTTCATAGTTGGTGTCATGGGGTCAATAGTGGGCTTTTGTTGAGTGTGCAACCCCTTGGAAGGATGAAGAGTGTTGTCACGATAAAGGACTGTTTGTGAGAAGGATCTTCTAGTTATCAACATTTACCCTAAGTGCAATCCTTTCCAAGTTCTTCTTCTTCCTTTAAAACTCTTGTAGTAGGATTTTTTTCGTCTTATTACACTATCATTTCAACACCTTTAGATTTATTTTAGATCTCTTAATATGCTATTTTTCCCACTTAATCTTGAGTACTTGATCATGCTTAGTTTATAACAAACCTATCATAACATTGCATAATCTCCATTTTTTGCATTCATTATATCTAATCGCAATCAATTGAAAAACTGTTTTCAATAACTTATCAAGAATCATTGAATTATTGGTAAAGATTTCAAAACCCATGATTATTTGGTAGGAGAAATTAACCCACATCATTCTAGAATTTTAGATTTATCCACCATCGCAATAATTGGAAGTGCAAAAGAAAAGCAAACTAAAGGATACCATTGTGGTTTTAAATATGTAGACCTCATCTAAATCACATGATGTAGTCAAACTAGATAGAGTCGTACTTAGTGTTGCTTGTTATGGCTAAGCACACAATTGAAGATCATTCATTACTCAATCAAATCAAATAGCTTTCACCTGATCGTGACTTTGTTAGAACGGTCCATCCGGTCTATAGAGGACCGGCTCACGCTAATAGGACGGAACTCTCCGCCTCCTATACGCACCGCGCAAGCCGCCAGTTACAAAAGAGTTGTTTAGGAAGGTTTTTTGAGAGAATTAGGAGGGAAATTTGAATGTAGGGACTGTTTAGAGATTTCATTTGAATTGTATGCATTAAATAGCTTGTTTTCCTAGGGTTATGGCATCTTGAATTTAGCTGAAATTTGATATCTCTTAGTTTCTTTAAGCTCTAGCGGCATCAAGAGTTTTGGGAGAGAAAGATCCTCCTCTCGAATAGAGGATCAATTGTATCTTGGTATTTTCCGTATCTTAGATTATTGCAATAAAAACTATTGTTTTTCTGGTTTTCATTGAGTTCGAAGAGTTTTTCTCGCTGTTTTCCAAACTTGATAGGATTTACTTGAAATCTTCATGTGTTTCTTGTCAAATTGGTATCAAAGCAATTTTCTGGGTTGAAATAGAAGTCTTCCTCGTTGATTTCTACTGTGTTTTCCTCTCCGATCTGGTTGTTTTTGTTGTTTGAGAGGCTAGATCCGCGTCAAGTTTGTTGATCTTTGCTATTTGAGCCTAAATTTAGATTCCCATGAATGGAAGAAAGGTGGAAGTATTAGAAGGGGAGATCGGACACATGAAATCTGAAATTTCAATTCTCCATGCTCAAATTTCAAATATAAAAAAAGATATTTCCGCCATCCATGATAAGTTAGATTCGAAATTTTTCATTCTTGAGGAGATGTTGAAGAAAATGCATGAGGGCTAAACCAAAATATCGCCGTCGGAGGTGAGGGAAGGCGCCGACGGCCAAGGAACTGGGGAAAACCCTAAGCCGATCAGACGAAGAAGAGATCAAGAGGTGGAGAATTTGGAGGGAATAGAAAAAATGCCTCCCTTAAGGATTCTTAGTGCGGAGTCGGGTAAAGGATATGTGTAAAAGAGTGTGGGGGTTGGACATAAGTGGAAGGGTGCTGAATTTGAAAGGGAAAGGGGGAATTTTGACTAAATGAGGGCTGAATTGAAAAGAGGAGTTTGTGATGATCCAAGGGGTGCTGAATTTGAAAAGAGGTGGGAATTTGATTAAAGACTTGGGTATTAACATAGAATGGATGATTGAGACACTTGGGGGAAACCACCCCCTTGGGGAATGGAAAATTATGGAGGGAACGGAGGAAATCCGAGGGTGAAGAAATTGAAGATGTCAATCTTTAAGGGGGAGGATGCGCACGGTTGGATCTACAAGATTTAAAGATATTTCGCCGTCAATGGGTTGACGGAGGAGGAGAAACTGACGGCAGCGGACCTATGTTCGGAAGGGAAGGCTTTGGCTTGGTACCAATGGAGGGACATGCGACAACCCATACAAAGTTGGAGGGAGTTCAAGGATTGTTTGGTAGAATGTTTCGGAACTGGCAGGGGAGGAGACTTCTACGAGCAGTTCTTCGCCTTGACGCAGGATGGTTCAGTGATAAAGTACCGAGAGAGGTTCAAATACCTTGCTAGCCGATTGGACCGCCTTTCTGAGACAAGGGAACTTCATGAAGGGATTGACACCGGAGATTCGGGCAGCGGTTAGAATAATGAGATCTCGTGACTTGGGAGAGACTATGGAGCTAGCTCAATTGGTAGAGGACTAGAGGCATCTGAAGAGAGATAGACTGGAGGTAGCAGCTCAGGAGGCTCATACAGGATGACCACCACCTTATTGAAATCCAAGGAGCCAACATCAGATACTCTTCGAGGGACTTCGAAGGAAAAGATGCATGAGGAAGACCTGGGGACAACTTCAAGAAGTCACAGAGACTGAATTACAGGAGAAGAGAGTGAAGGGGCTTTGTTTCAAATATGATGAGAGGTATATATCGGGGCACAGGTGTAAGGACCAAACTCTTCAGGTTATTACCATTTGTGATGAGGAGGGAATAAAGGAGGGTGTCTTCTTTCCACCTTGCGGACAAGGTGGGTCTTTGGGAAGGGAGTATTGTTAGACCGGTCCAGCCAGTCCATACAGGACCAGCTCACGCTAACCAGGGAGGAACTCTCCACCTCCCGTACGCACCGCGCAAGCCTTCAATTACAAAAGAGTTGTCTGGGAAGCTTTTTTGAGAGAATTAGGAGGAAAATTTGAATATATTGACTGCTTAGATATTTCATTTTGAATTATATGCATTAAATAACTTATTTTCCTAGTATTAGGGCATCTTGAATTTGGCTGAAATTTGAGATCTCTTAATTTCTTTGGGCTCTAGCAGCATCTAGAGATTTGGGGGAGAAAAATCCTCCTCTCGAATAGAGGATCAATTGTATCTTGGTATTTTTAGTCTATATCTTTGATTATTGCAATAAAAACTATTGTTTTTCTGGTTTTCGTTGAGTTCGGAAGAATTTTTCTCGTTGTTTTTTCCGAAATTGATAGGATTTACTTGAAATCTTCAAGCGTTTCCTATCAAACTTCAATGATCAAATGATTTGTGTATTCAAGACAATTTAACTATTTATCACTTATATTCATTAATATTCAAATATTTCTGCAACTGTGGGCACCATGTAGTGCTGGAATTTAAAAGATATCATGTGAAAACTACTGAAGTCATTTAAGGTGGAAAGAATTAAACAAATTATATTCTTTCATTATTTTCATTAATCCCCAAATCACCTCATGAGGGCTGACATGGAAAAGATATGTTGCAAGAAATGCTTCCCAAGTTCATTTGATAAAAGGAATGAAACAAATTGTATTGTATTATTTTCCAAAATAATTATGAAAATTGGAAATGTTTCTACCATTCCGCACTCTCCCTCTATTTTTCCTCTCTTTTTCTCTTTGGTTTTGTACATGAAAAAAAAATTCAAGAACTCTACCCCAAATTCTATTTATAGATATAAGCATGAGTTGGTTGGAGCCAATGTTTAAAATTGCGTAATCGGGTATTGAGGTGTTTTTTCGTTTATGAGGCGAGAGGCGTTTTGAGGCGTAAGCCTTAAAATAAAAAAATTACGTAAACATAAAATGATAAATTTTGTATATACTAATGAGTAAATAATATATAAAACATAAAAATGCACAAGATATGAAGTGAAATCAAAATATCCCAATAATAAGACAACATGAAATATAGTTCAACTCAAACTCCATCTTTCCCAAATCAAAATATCCCAATAAAAATGCCAGATTAAGAGCATGCCAAGTTCAAAACCTTCACAGTAAAATGCTGCAATTCTGGAGTCTCATCGCCAAATTTAATCCACCACTCAACTAATATTTATATAAGAGAGTTTAATTAGTGCGAAAAAAATAACTTTTAAATAAATGTTTAAAACATTAAGTAAAATTACCAAGAGATCGTTTGGTAATTGTATCATTTGCTTGTTGTAATCCAAAAAAGACTTCTTTGTTCCTAGAAGGTACCAATTGCATGTCAGCATTTGATCTTTCAGTTGCATCACTTATTAACCGATCCATGCAAGGATATAATCCCAACTTTATTTCAGAGTTTGTAGACTTATTCTCTGCATATCGATACTGAGGGTTTAGATAATAACCAGCTGCATGCATGTGCCGGTGAAGTTGTAGCTCCCATCTATCATCAATAATATTCCAAATTTCCCTAAAGCCACCCTCTTCGCCTCCTAAGTTGGAGGCAATCATTTCTTTGGCTTCATTCATGGCATTATGGATGAAACCCATTGTAGGCTTATTCTCAGCATCCACCATCCTTAAAACTTGAACCAAATGTCTAGTGGTAGTAATGGCATATAAGATACTTTATCAAAATCTATCATTTAAAACAATTTTTTAATCTATTTTCCCTCAGCCTTTTTCGCCCAAGCACAACTCAACCACTGTGTAGGTGTGAACATAGCCTCTAAAAGTTGTCTAGCATCCAGCATGCTCTCTAAGGTCAAGTAAGCGATGACAAATCTTGTTGCTGCTGGCCTAGAATTTCTTTCTTTGAAAATTTCCTCATAAGAGCTAGAACCCAAGAGTGGTTGTAAATAAACTTGGTTATTTTTTTTGCTTTAGTAAGCACATTTTTTATGTTGAGGTAGCTCGCCAAGCTTCTTAAGAATCAAATATATACAATGTGCAGCACATGGAGTCCAGTGCAGATATTTCCTCTTCTCCATAAGTTTGTTACCTACAGCCTTGTAAGCACTTGCATTATTTGTCACAATTTGTACAACCAAATGTTCCTCAACCTCCTCAATAATGCTATCTAATAATCCAAATATGAACTCAGCATCTTTGACCTGGTCAGATTGCTTCAATTGATCTTAAAAACACAATACCATAAGGATTATTAATGAGAATGTTGATTAGACTTCTGTTTAATATCAGACCACCCATTTGACATAATTGTTACTCCTGTTTGGGTCCAGTACTCTTAATTTCTTCGATGCTTTTATCAGTGCTTTCCAACTCCTCCTTCAGAATCCATGTTCTCAAATCATACATGGTTGAAGATTTGAACCCTCTCTCAAATGCTCCAACTGAACGAATCATGTTGTAATAGGCAGGTAATGTTGCAACATTAAATGAAATTGCATTTTCGTAGAAAAAATCTGCCTATATCCTTACACACTCTTCTCCGTGCCTCCCTTGCATTTTCTGGGGCCATCTTCTATGTAGTATGAGGCATATCCTTTGATGTGTCCACCATATAATGATCCATGGGCCCCCTAACACCCCTAGATGAAATGGGTTTCATCGAAGAAGATGAATCCCTAACGTCGTGCTCATTCCCGTAGTAAGAGCCAACATCAACTCTATCCTCAAATTGCTTATGTGCAAGATGTTTTGACGTGGTAGACTTATTCATATATGATTTTATCTCCTCCCTTATAGTATCAGGAACTTAGGAGCATGGGGCAACATTCTTGTGAGACCCTAAAAAGTGATCTTTCATCCTAGTCACACCACCCTTCACAACTTTATCACAGCAACTGCATTTTAGATAGATATATTTTTTATCACTTCCCCCTACATCCACCCGAGTGTTATGTTTCCATGCTAGATATTTTCTATGACCTGACGCAGCTTTATCATTACTTTTGATCATCCTTTATGAGAAGAATATATTAGTGCAATATATCAAACCCCTAAACATAAGGCTTCACTTATTTTATATTAAGAAAACTTATACAAACATGCACTCATGAAGAAGCAGACTAACACTAACAACTACTACTAAAGATGATGAATACAACAATATACCGGTCTACCGAGGGTCAAAGAGGGCGCTGTCCCCTAGCGGGGTTCGACCTGTGGTACCGAGTATGTATTGCTCAGTACCGAGCATATACCTGTTTGGTACCGAGCGGTACTAGCTCGGTATCGAGCATGTACCTACTCGGTACCGAGCATGTACCTACTCGGTAAAAGGTTGCGGTAGAAGATAACTCCAAGTAATAAACGAAGAGCAACTCGATGTGATAGGACGCCGAACGAAGAGGGAAAAAGGTCGCTTGAAGAAGGGAGAAAACCTGTTTTCGATAAATGATAGAAGACCGTGCGGGGGGGGAACTGGGGCCTTCCATTTTTTCATCTATTATGGCAGTGGGACAGATTGGAAATTGTATGTGGGCATAATAATTTGATGGCGAGTAGAGAACAATAAAAAGTTATAGATATTGCTTACAAAAAAGATTATAGGGCTATTTGAGATAATTTTTTATTTTTATTTTTTAAAAATATATTTGATTTATTTTTTCCATTTTCTTTTTTATTTTTTTATAATAATCACTGATTTTTTAAAATACTCAAAACAACTTTTGGGTGTTTTTAAATGTCATTATTTATTTTTTAAAATGAAAACTACACCTCGCTGCAGGCTGCTATCATCACCTTATGCAAAATTTAATAAAAAATAAAAACAACTTATTCAGGATATCAAACATGATTTTATTTTATACTAAAACATAAAAAAAAGACAAAATAAAAACAGAAAGTGATCACGACCGTGCTCTAAGTGATTCATGGTAGGTAATTGATATGCTTCTTGATGATTCAAGAAGGATGGGGCACCTTTAGAGTGCACGTGGACTCCTTAGAGAGGAAATGAGAAAAAAAAAAAAAAAAAAACAGAACTTTATTTCTCTGAATCAAAATTACATCAATTGGAGTTATTTATATGTTTTTACATAAGCGTTTAAAGGGTGGGTCGGCTGCTTAAACAAAAATAAACCAAAATTACAAGTGATAGACCAGCTACTTAGAGAACCATGGCTGGTTTCGGCCCTAAACAGGCCTGATGGGTTTTGGTCTCTTTGTCCTGCGCTAGTTATTGTATTGCGGCACTGGTTGAGGTATTTGATAATTTCATATAGCTAGTAGCTTGTCCTTTGAAGTTATCTTCTTCCATCCTCTTCGGAGAAATACCATAGCATTTGAATTGTAGTCTTTAGCTTGTTCTTCTGAGTTCTTGATCCATTCTTCACCTTATTTTGGTATTATTTTTGCATCCAAGGGAAAGCATTGGTGATTAAAAGTAATTCATAAAGGCTTTTATGATGTTTACTTATCAAATTTATTAACTCATCGTAGTTTGCATACCTATAGATTTAAAAACTAACTACTTGCAAATTACATAATAAAAATAATAATCCAATATCTATTTTATAGTAATTAATTGCCTAATAATCATATTAGCACTACTAATTGTATATTAAAACTAAAGTAGTTGTTATAAAGGTAGCAAAGGAACCTAATCAATTAATAGCCTGATTTACAATTAACTAATTAAGTAGTACATTAGTTTGGGTGCTAAAAAATAATCAATCAATATTTAAATTAGTGTATGGTCATTTTCTTATTCACAACTTACTTATTAAGGGGCATAATTCATTTTTTGATTATTACACCCAGATCCATGCATTATTTACTAAGAAAAATTAATTAATAAATATTCAATTAATGAATGACCTTATGACCTTTTTAAAAATTTTAATCATTTGCTCATCCATCATATCTAAAACCATATCATTACTCTATTAGCTAGAGTTCTAATTTTATTAAAAGACTAACAACCTAGTGATGTTAGCACCCTAAATGAAAATAGAAATGTTTGCTTTTATCATCGTAATAATAAAACCGAAGTTAGAGATGCTTTAAAGAAAATGAAGTGTGGAAAAGCTGTAGGACCTAATGATATTCTAATAGAGATGTGGAAATGTTTAGGAGATGAAGAAATTGCTTGGCTTATGAAAATTTTTAATATTATTTTGAAAACTAAAAAAATGTCAAATGAGTTGAGTGTGTTGGTTCCTATTTTAAGAATAAAGGTGATGCACAAGAGTTTTCAATTATAGAGAAATTCAGTTAAATGTGTTATTCATTAGAACTATAGGAGAGAGTTATTGAGCATAAGTTACAGCGTAGTACTAATGTTTCTCAAAATCAATTTGGATTCATACTAGGTAGGCCTATTATGGAAGCTATACATTTATTGAGAAGTTTGATGGAGAGTTATAGAAAGAATAAGGAGGATCTTCATATGATATTTATTGATTTAGAGAAAGCATATGATAAAGTTTCAAGAGAAGTGCTCTGAAAAGTCTTAGAAAAGAAAGGAGTTAATAATGCTTATATTGAAGTCATTAAATATATTTATGTAGGTGCTGCTACTTGTGTTCAAGCATAAGGTGGTTTGACCAAGTAGTTTCAAATTTCAATTGGATTAAATCAAGGATCAGCTTTCAGCTCATATCCTTTTGCTTTAGTCATGGATATTCTTACCAGACATTTGCAAGAGGATGTATCCTGATGTATTTTTCTTCTGATGGTATTCTTCTTGTTGATGAGACTAGAGAGGGAGCTGAAGGAAAACTTGAATTATGAAGATCAACATTAAAGTCTAAAGGTTTTTATTTAAGTAGATCTAAAATTGAATACATGGAGTGTAATTTTAATAGTAATAGGCCTAGTGGGGGATTGTGACTTTGGGCGATAAAGTCATTAAAAAAAGTACATGTTTAAGATATATCGGGTCTATTGTTCAAAGTGAAGATGAAATAGATGGGGATATTATTAATAGAATTCAAGTTGGATGGTTGAATGAATGAATGCATCAGGCCTTTTGTGTGATAGAAAAAAACCTCTACAACTTGAGAATTATATAAGATGGTGGTGAGACCTACAATACTTTATGATGCAGAATGATGACCATTAAAAGAGAAGCATAAAATTAAGTTAAGTGTTGTAGAAATGAAGAAGCTCAGGTGGATGAAGGGCTTTACACTTTGAGATAGAATGTGAGAGTATATACATGAAAAGGTTGGAGTATCTCTAATGGTAGATAAGATTAGAGAGAGTCGCCTTAGATAGTTTAGTCACATAAAACGTCAGCCTTCCAATGACCCGATTAGGAGAGTAGATGTATTAGATTTTATCAATGTTAAAAAATATAAATATAGACCTAAAAAAACTTCGTTAAAAAGTATTAGAAATGACCCTTTTTTATTATATTTAACTGAGAATTTGACTCTTAACAAGATACAATAGAGAAAAAGGATTCATGTTGCCGACCCCACAATGAGATAAATGCTTGATGTTGTTGTACTAACAACATAGTTAGAAGCATTAAGTGCTATTTCATACCTTAATCATTATTGATTTATCTATAAAATTGTCTTTACTACTGAAACTCTTTTATGATTTGAGTAATAAATTTGAACACTAACATTATTAGCAACATAATTACTAATACCTCGATCAAACATGAGTGCCCTATTAAGTCTTCCACTTACTACATAAGAATTCATGATGCAAGTAATAAATTAGCTAGTTTATAGAAATCAGCCACCAAAATGATTTACAGACTAACTCACAAATACTATTATATTAATAGATTAGCTTGTTTTATTCAATCCAGATTTACTAAACCTCACTTCCAACCAAAAAACCTTAAATGCTGCTAAAGATAAACTATATAAGAACACATTTTCTTGATTAAATTGACGCAGATGCAAAATAATACTTGACATAAGAAATTGCATTTCACCAGAAAGCTCGAATTTCTTCAGATGTACCTGTCATTCTTGGCTAACACGGACAGCAACATGCAATGTGCTATAACACTAGGCATGATTCCAGCTGACTGGATTTCCAGAAAATGCTCTCTGCTTTGATCAACAAGCCCTGCAGTACAGTAAACATTAAGAAGTGCCTCAAGGGTCCTTTCGTTAGGATTGCAACTAGAATTCTGCATTTCAACGTATGTTTTCACAGCGTCCTCAAACTGCCCACCCTGGCAATATGCTTCAACTAGACCATTAAAAGAATCCTCATTTCTTTGAATCCCAACACCATTCATGCGCGTCATCGTTGCCTCTGCTTCCTTGAACAGCCCACCTCTTGCAAATGAAAAAATAAGGGAATTATATGTTTCAACTGTAGGCACACAACCAATCTCATTCATTGTATTGAAGGCTACAAGAGCTTCCTGGCATAAAAAGAACCGGTCATTATATGCTTGACGAATATAGGTCATTAAATTTAAAATGCTCAATTATACATACAATGTATCCACATCATTAAGGAGGCTCACCTCATACAGAGCCGCCTGTCCATAAGCTTCGACAACACCTGTGTAAGTCTTGGAACTAGGCACAACTTCCTTGCTGTTCATATGCGAGAGAATAAATTTTGCATCTTCATGAAGGCCGCCCTTACCACAAGCTAAAACGAGGTTTTCATAAGTTTTCATGTTTGGCTCCACCTTCTCCTCAATCATGTCATAGAACAAAGTAATCACCTCCTTAAGATATCCTCCTTCTCCAAAAACCTGAATGAGAATATTGTAGGTGGAGGCATCAGGCTCAGTATTTCCAACCTTCATTTCCAGGAAAAGTTCCCGCACATTTTCATACTGCCCATTGCGACCATAAAGATTAAGCAGGATGCTGTAGGTGGCAGCGGTAGGATTGCAACCAGCTGCTTGCATTTGCCGCAACACAGCCATTGCCTCTTTCACCTCACCATCACGTGCATGAGCCTCCATTAGCACATTGTAGGCTGCAGCATCTGGGAGATGGCCGCCAGCTTCCATCTCTGCAAGGAGATCAGACACCCGTCCAAGCCGGCCGAGCTTCCAAAATGTATCAACGAGATATGCATGTGTGGAATTGTCAGGGTTAACGCCCGCGTCAAGCATTGTCCTTAGCACCATCTCCGCCTGCTCGGCAAGCCTCCTTGCCCCTGCAGCAGCAATCAGAGTGTTATAAGTAAAAATGTCAGGATGAATCCCAGCATGCCGCATTTCAGCAAACAGGCTCAGAAGAGCATCCCACGATAGATTCGCCCTAGAGCAGGCATTGAGGACAGTGTTGTAAGTGAGCACAGAGGGAGAAACGCGCTCAGCCTTCATCTGGGCAAGGAGGTCAAGGGCGGATTCATGGCGTCCATTGCGGGCATAGGCATTGATTACTGCGGTATAGGATAGGACAGTGCGGGGAACGGAATGGGCAGGCATATCGTCGAACACCTCACGGGCTTTATCAAGGAGGGACTCGCGGCCGAGAACGCCGATAAGGATAGCGTGAATATGCTCATCTGGGCGACACCAGAGCTGGCGCTGCATGTACTTGAAGAGGCGGAGGGAGCGCTGCCAGTCACTGCGGCGGGCAAACTCACGGAATACGAGAGCGAAGTCGGAGAGGGAGACGCGGCCGCGGAATGTCTCGAGGCACCGGGCAATGCTTCCGCGTGGAGGGAGACTGCTGAGTTTGTTTATTAGGGTTTCCACCTCGTAGCTGTACTTGCCCTTCTCGACCTGCGCCGACGAATTTGAAAGGACAAGCTCCTTTGGCTTCGCTCTGCTCACAGGCGACAGGGCCAGCGCAGCGGCAGATGTGGATGCCGGAGGAAGAATCAATGGACGGCGGGAGAGTGAAATATGGTCAACGAAGTTGGGATTGCGCAGGATTTGGAAAGAGAATGGAGGAGAGTTGGAAATCGAAGGTAGGGTCTGGAAGACAAGAGCCATGGGAGTTGGATTGTTTCAGTGGAGGAGAAGATGATGGAGATGAGATCTTAACTCGGAATGTGCGAATAACTCCGGCAAAGGAGAAATTATTCTTTTGGCACTTTTATTAGGTCCGGTGTAAGGACGTAGAGGAAGGTTTAGTTGGAGGCAAAATCCTGCGAAAAAATTTGATATTTGCTCGGTATTGTTAGGTATTATTTTATAATAACAATGAATACCGCTCTGTAAAGACCAATATCGAGTTATACCGAGCTATACCGTGCAATACGAGTTGTACCGAGTTTTTCCTAGGAAAAACTTAGTACAACTTTTATATAACTCGGTATTGCTCGGTATAGCTCAGTATAACTCGGTATTGAGTCTTCACGTGATGGTATTCCTCGTTATTGTTTGGTATTGCTCGGTATTTGCTCGATATTTCTCATTTTTTGGCGCGATTTGGCTTCCGCTTTTGGGTGACTTCTTTTTTCTCAAGTCACTAAAATTTAAATAGGATGTTTAAAGAAAAAATGGCTTGAGAGTAAATTTAATGGGAAGGATGCATGCTAAAGGTTTCACCTATTTGAAATTTTAAAAAAAGTGTTTGAGGACTGGCTACAGGCAAGAACAGCTGCTGAAGATGGGCATTCGTTCACTTGCTTAATTAAACTAGAGTTACTTAAATACCCAAGACTGAAAGAGTTTCCCATTATGCTTTCTAAGCTAAAACCGAGGAAATAACAAGGCTACCGTCACTGAGTTGCTTGAAAATCACAAATTACCCCAACCTAATCCCTCTTGGCAGATATTGAGAAGTGGAAGTTACTAATAATTGCCATGGATTAATCATGGTAAAACTTTAAATTAGTTTTCAATTTAAAAAAATAAAATAAAATCAAAAGTCAAAATGGAGATCAGATCAGGAGTTTATTGCTAACCCCGTATGTATCGAGAGCTATCTGCAAATCTTTGCAAATATCCTGAAAATCCCTTAAAATCCGTCGAAAGCTGCTCTGATCAAATCCCATCAACCAGCAGCTCCTCGATCAAGCGAGAAATTATTCTGTGTGGAATCCGATCACAACGATGTGTTCGGTTGCTTACGTGGAAAGGGTTAAACAGTCAATTGACTTGGGTAAACCTCATAAACCCGACCCGACTTCTAGCCCGACCCGGGAGATTTAGGTTGGTGCTTCTTTTTTCAGAATTTAAGGCGCGCGCGAATCACCGCAATATATAATGCTTAGAGCCAAAATTTTCGCAGAGAAGCCAAAAATTTCGCAGAGAAAATGACGATGAAGATGGAGATTGATCTGGAGGAGGATGTTGGTTTTTATGAGCAGACAATATTTTCGCAGGTCTCGGAGGAAGCCGATAACCTAGAGAATGCCGACGTCCAGAAAACAAGCGCACATGAAGCAGAAAACCTAAAACCAGTGCGACTAGACGAAAAGTTCAGCTTATCGGTAAAGTTCACCTTCTTCCAAGTTTTCTTTATAGCAATGTTGCAATTAAATTTCTTTACATAGCCATTTTTTTGATGTAATTATTTTAGGGTATAAAGATTTTTGATGTATTTATTGTGTTTAACAAAGATGCGTATTTTTATCAACAATGTGCATAATGTAAAATTGTAATTGATTTAAAAAGAATACTCGATGTTCTCTTCTTCTAAAAGTTCGCCTCCTTCCAAGTTTTCTTTGTTCATTTATTTTGTTTAATAAAGATGCGGTTTTTTATCAATAATGTGCATAATGTAAGATTGTAATTGATTTAAAAAGAATACTCGATGTTCTCTTCTTCTAAAGCATTATTGATCTAGGCTACAATAAAGATTTTGTAGTTCGATTTTTTTATTTCAAAGGTTTGTTGCGTATTATTTGCGTATGTATTTTGTATCTATTTGATATACATTGAATATTTTCTACGTATATATTACGTAAACATTGCGTATACATTGCGTATTGTGTTGCTTAATTGCTGCTTATCTTTTGCGTATCTTTTGCGTATTTTACCATTCACTTAATGCGTATTTCTCATGATGTTTATGTTAATGAGAAAGAAGCATACGAGGCTTATCGTGCGTATTATTTTGCTTAATTACTGCTTATTGGTTGCGGATTGGATAATTCATTTATTGCATATTTATCATGATGTTTATGTTAATGCGAAAGAGGCATACGAGGCTTATCGTAATTATGGCCAAAATCTTGGTTTTAGTGTTCGTAAGGATCATCACAGTTACTGGCCAAATTCCAGAAATTTAAAATCCAAGAACTTTGTTTGTTTAAAAGCTGGTTTCAAGAAGTTGGCTGATCTTAATATCCAAAGAAAATATCGAAAATCAGATACCCAAACTGGTTGTCCAGCTATGATTAGGTTTACAGTGGATGAAGCTGGATATTGGAAGGTGAAAAAATTTATTGAAAATCACTATCATGATTTGCCTAGGTTAGAAGACCGGCATCTTCTTAGATCATGCAGGAATATGTGTGATGAAAAAGCTTTCGTTCTTAAAGCAATGACAGATGCTGGGATAAGAACCATTGATGCATTTTCCTTCATTGCTGATGAAGTTGGAGGAGTCGAAAATATTAGATTCACAAGGAGGGATGCGTACAACTTTAGTGGGCAAGGTCATCCAGGTAATCTCCTCACCTCTATTTGGAAGACCAGTAAGGAGGGCCATTTCATCAGCTGTGAAAGGTGCAACATGACCCTATATAATAAAACTTTGCTTTTGAATATTCCACATTGTCAGCAGCTTGTAGACTAGTGGGGCGTTTTGCTCAAATCCAGAAAAATGAAGAAATTGGTAAATATTCAGGTCCTTCAATTTTTCTTCAATTTCAAGAGGAATTATCTCGGAAAAAGTATCACAAATTATTCTCAATGTCGAAACATAGCATCGATAAGATATAGGACGGACTTAAATCTGCGTAAATTAAGAAACTAAAATTAATTTAGAGAAGTAGGTGATACGCATTAAGTACACAAAGCATAAGCATATTATATGCATATTATACGCATAAAATACGCAATGTATACGCATTCTATACGCATTACATACGCAAATCATACGCAGTTGATACGCAAAGTACGCAAAATATATGAAAAATATCTGCAGAAATCTAGGGTTTTTTACATTAATCGTTTTTTCTTTATTGGAAGTTTATTTTTATGATTTAAAGATCCAAAGTATTTATTATAAAATGTTAGGGTTTGTCTTCAACATATACGCAGAAAATAAGCAAAATATACGCAAAATATACACATTGTATACAAATAAAATACGCAGAAAGAACGTAAATGGTGAGATAAATATAATCTTTTATAGTTCTCAGAATGTTTTTTTTTTTTTTTTTTTTTTTTCATCAAATACGCATTGAATACCAAAGAAATACGTAGAACATTTTATGTTAAAGTAAGCAATAACGTACCTTTTTCTTTGCAGGTGAATCCTTCCCCTCCTCCATTTGAGCAGAAGAGATTGCTGGAAATTTTTGAGAATATTTTTTTTGCAGGAACCTCGGGAGAGAACAGGAGCGAATGGCCGAAATGTGAAAATTTTCTGCCTTTTTCATCTTTTACTGTTAAATTCGATGGGCGGGCGGGTGTCTTGTCGTATGCAGTAAACGGGTCAGATCTTAACTTTCCACGTAAGCACAACACGCGTAATGTTTTTTTTGGCAACCGAACACACCTCTGTGACCGGATTCCACACAGAATAATTTCTCCCGGCAAAGGCATAGCTTGTGGAATACGAGTCGTGCAGCGGAAGCATTATTCGGTGCGAACGATAGACACATAATTTTGTATTTTAATTTAATGATTTTTATTTACATAATACTTTAAATTATTATATTTATGTATCTAACATCCAAAGTATATTATTTACATACCTACCACTCAAATACATCATGTTTCATCTAAATTATCGCCCAGTCAAAACTCCTTCACTCCGACTCTGCCTTTTGCACGTGAAATCCATTCTTCCACACAAAGGGAAGAGGCTGCCGGCATTGGACTCAAAGGCGAGGGATGAGGCTGCCCTCCTAACATTTAAGAGCTCTGTCACCTTTGATCCCTCTGAAATTCTTTCTAGATGGTATCCAACAGTGAGTAACCAATGCGAGCGGTATGGATTACTTGTAACACGACTTCCAGCAGAGTCACTGGCCTCAATCTTTGGCACAAAGGCTTCACTGCTTGCTGGAATGCTGAATTCTGACATCGGGAATTTTAAGAAGCTCAAGTTCCTCTCTCTTCCTTACAATTCATTATCCGGCAGGATTTTTGCGGCGACGATTGGCGCGCTTCGGCAACTAGAGCTTCTGGATCTCTGTTGCAACATTTTCTCTGGGTGGGTCCTCGATCAGATAGGTAACTTGAAGTCCCATTGGAGATTACAACTTGCTAAATCACCTTAAGCTTTATGGCAATCTTTTAGTTGGTGCAATTCTTCCAGATATTGGGAAATGCTCCAATATCCAGACTTTGCTTCTTGATGGCAATAATTTGATTAACTACTCCCTTACTGGTAGCTCTTCACAATTGTACTTGAATAACACTGAGGAGTTTAATGCCTTCATTGGGGCGATCCGACCTAAAATTTTCTCAATTCCCAGCCTGGAGATTTGTTGGACTACAAAGGCGAACCTTGATGGAATCTTACTTACTTGGATATGAGCTTGAACAATCTGCAGGGTCCAGTTCCTGTTGCTTTAAGTGTGTAGTGCATGGCCTATTTTAGTGCCTGTCAAAACATTCTTTCGAGATCTCTTGTTGGATTGTCTAGCAAGATTTGCACAAAAAAGTATATTCTTTTGAAAATTTACTACAAAAATTATCTTCATAGTGTTGAAGAAGCTAATCCATTTGGATTAGTGTTGGGTGGTGATATTTTGATTCTCCATGACTTCAGTTCAAATGATTTCAGTGAGCCTATTTGAAGCCGGCTACTAGAACAACTCCTTTCAATTCATGGCACAAGCTTCCCATCACCATCACCATCACCTCTTCTTCCTCCTACAAGCTTCTTTCATCTTCTTCCAACCTCTTATGCTTCGCTATAATATTGCAACCTTCCTCTTCTCTTCTTATCTACAATCTCCTTAGTCTATCCTCGAAGATCATTACTTGTCCCAAACAATCGTCTTATACTACGACTCTGATTTCCTACCCTTCTCCTCACGGTTACAATATCTTTCTCCCCAGCTCCTCATTCGCCTCTTTCTTTCGAGCCCCTACTCCTCCTCCTCACGGAATATGAGGCTAGAGGGGGGATTTTTGACGGGTCTTAAAGGGGCGGGTGGGTCAATATTTTTACAACAACAACACTCGATGACTCAACTTGATACTATGGTAAATCTTTTGAAGAAAATCTAAAGTGTTGTCATCATCCAGAATTCACGCGAAAAAAAATTAGTGTTTTTGCTCTCCTGAAGTTCTCTCGAAGCTGGTTTTGTATCTCGAAGAATGAATGACTTCTAATGTTCGAAATCATTCTTTTTATTCAAGAAGGTAAGCTCAATCCATCCTCCTTACTGATTAGGGCAAGCTCGCTCTTAAGAAAATGTTTTTCATAATAATTTTGATTTTCACCATACTGTAAATCTCTAAATCTCAACGTTTTTATTTTCTTCAAATATTGTAATATCAGTAGTAGAACAATGAATGGTGAACTTGTATTAAGTGTAATTGAAAGTATTTTTGTTGAGTTATGTGTGGAGTTCTGGACAATGCCTACAACTCACTATGTACAAGTGCTCTATTTTTTCCTTGATGCTATTAAATCTTTTATTTTTTTACATTGCAACCCTTGTACATAGTATGTACAAAGCAGTATACAACTTTGTACATATGTTCTATTTTTCTTTGTTGCTATAAAATCTTCAAATTTTTACATTGCAACTATTTTACATAGTATATACATTAAAACATTGTCCAATTTTTACATTGCAAATAAAACTTTTTACACAGTATATACAAAGCCTAGTACACACTATGTATGGGTATTCTAAAATTTTTTATTGCTATTAACTTTGTAGACAGTGTGTACAAATAGAATTTATTTTAACATATACTTTGAAATAGTGTGCACACTGATTATAAGTGTTATTTATTTTTTTGAAGCTATACAATACTCCTTTTTTAATATTTCAAATAGGCACTTGTATATTGAAAAAGTGTTTCTTAGATATAAATGGTGTCCCAGATTGTCTAGAGAGAGAGAGAGAGTCCCGGATTCTCTAGAGAGATAAAAACCTTCATTTTGAATTTCTGATTCTCGTAAAATTTGTAATCCACCAATGACGGTGGAGGGTCGTCAGCCACCACCCTCCAACGCCACTGATGGTCGTCATCCATCAACAAATGCTATTCGTATTCTTCCACGTTCAAATCATGGCTCGTCTCCCCCTACTTTTGGTGATGCAATTTTGATGATTGATCATGAGGCCAAACTAAGGTTTAAATCTACCGGAGCCTTGGTTATTAATGAAGGAGGATTAATTCAGCCAAAGAAACAACTGGATTGTGTTGGAAAGGGTAAAAAGGTGCTTATGGAGGTCCCGGATAAAGTCCATAATCTGTCTGGTTTGCAAAAAGAAGTAAAACTTGGTCTCCAATCTTCTAATAGTGATTATGATTATTCTGTATTAAAATCTGATTTGATAATGTCAAAGGGTGTCCTGTCTGTTGATGCCTTGGTACATATGGGAAAAGAGAATTATGTATGTGGATGTTCATCCCATGCTTCTGAAGTTATAGCTGTCGAGAAGGTTTCTGTAATAGGGAAACTTGATGATGTGTGAATTTCTTCTGTTGATTCGGTTAAGGTACGCGAATGCATTTCAGCTGGTCTGGGCAATTGTAATACAGTGGATAGTTTGATTTCTGATTTACCTCTACAATCAACTAAGGTGATCACCAATGCATGGAATAAGAAAACAAATTTCAAATTAATTGATTTTGATTTTGGAGACTATTTATCTGAAGATGGTGTTGTAAAGCTTAACACGCAAAAGAGTTAGAAAATACAAACAAACTGATGAAATCTTTGGTGGTGAAAGTATTTGGAGATTTTGTACCTTATCATGCTATTGGGATGGAGCTAAGGAGACAATGGACTCAATTTGGGAAGTTCCATATGACTCTACTTGGAGGGGGATGGGTTTTATGTGCATTTGAAGATCTAAAGGCTCTTGAGTCTATTCTTTCTAGCGGACCTTGGTATGTGAATGGGCATATCATTGGTTTGGACAAATGGACTCCATCATTACAGCCAACTTCTCTAAAAGGTTTAACGACACCAGTTTGGATTATGATGCCGAATCTCCCATTATAGTGTTGGGATGAAGTTAATGTTTATTGAATTGCTTCAATGGTTGGAACTCCGTATTTAATTGATAAAAACATGTTTCAATGGGGAAGAAGGGAGTTTGCCAGAATTTGCGTAAGGATCAATCTAGAGAATAGTTTGCCTTTGGGTGTATGGGTTGAAGGAGTCTCCGGTAAATTCTACCATGGGGTGTTCTTTTCTTAGGTTGCTTGAAACAAAGTTGTCTTCTATTGATAGAAGAGATGTGAATTTGTTGATAGGCATGGATTGGGACTTTTTTCATGTCCCATCTGAAGGATTATTTGATGGAATCATGGTTTTATGGAATAACAAGATGGCTTCATTCAAGGTATTGGAATCCTCTTCCCAACTTGTGGTAGGGGAGCTAGAGGTTCTTAATAAAGGAAAGTGGAAGATTGCTACAGTATATGGAAGCAGGGATATTTATAAAAGTATGTCTCTTTGGGAAAGATTGGAATATCATGTGTCTAAAGATATCCCTATGGTAGTGGGTGGCGATTTTAACTGTTTGCTATCTAGGGAGGAGAAGAAGGGAGCAAAGAAATTTGTTTATTCACTTGGTCCTAAGGAAATGAAGTACTTTATAACATGTAATGATTTACATGAAGTTGGGTGTATTGGTCCCAAATACACTTGGTGCAACAATAAGAAGGGGGCTGAGAGGATCCTTGAGAAGTTGGATAGATGTCTTCTAATTTCATCAGCTTTGAACTCTTCTCACCGATTGGTGGTGAGGCATTTGGCCAGGGTTGCATCGGACCATTGTTTGATTTTTTTGAACTTATTGGATTTCAATGTGCCATGTAAGAAGAATATAAAGTTTGAAAATTTATGGGCCTCAATTCCAGCTTCATCGGCTGTTGTTAGGAAAGCATGGGGGAGAAAAGCTGGTGGAGAACTACCTCAAATTCTGAATCAGAAGATGAATAGAGCATTAAAGGCTTTGTTTAATTGGAGTATAGACAAATATAAAGACTTAAATCAGTTTAAATATGATCTGAAGAAACAAATTCTAGAATTGCAAACAAAGGAGGTTGAAATCGGTTTTCTGTTAGAGGAGGAAACATGGCTACTGAAAATAAAAATAGACGGTTTGAATTCTACTTTGGCTCGCCTTTGTACATGGTGGAGGCAGCGAGCCAAAGTCAAATGGCTGATGGAAAGAGACTCAAATACTAGATTTTTTCATGCATATGATAGTGCGAGAAGGAATTTAAATTTCATTCACAAAATAAAGGATGAGAATGGTTTGATTGTTGAAGAGCAACACCAAGTTGAAAATGTACTACTCAGCTACTTCAAGGATAAGTGGAAAGAAAGGGATTGTTCTTTGATGGGATGGCCAATTCCGTGGAAGACATTGAATGAAGAAGACTTACTTGTGGTAAATAGAGAATTTTCTTTGGGAGATATGGAGAAGGTAATCAAAGAACTTGGTGGGAACATTGCTCCGGGTCAAGATGGAATTTTGTATTCTTTTATCAAATCATATTGGTCTATAATCAAGGAAGATTTATGGAATATTGTGGATCACTTCTTCAAAACTGGGAAGATGTGTAAGGAGTGGAAAGAAACAATTGTGGTATTGATTCCAAAGGTAAAGAATCATTTATCTCCTTCTAAGTTTAGATCGATAAGTTTATGCAACTTTATTTATAAGATAGCTGCAAAGATGATTATAAACAGATTACTTCTTGTTATACCTAAATTAATTTTGGAAGAGCAGGTGGCTTTTTTGAGAGGGAGGGCTCTTTCGGATAATGTCTTGGTAGCTCATGAAGTCTTCCAGAAGTTTAGGTACTCTAAATCTTCTAAAGGTTTAGTTTCCTTCAAGATAGACATGGAACAAGCATATGATTCAATGGGATGGCCAACTTTATGCAAGACAATGGAGTATTTTGGTTTTACAATTAATTTTGCTAATCTTATTATGGATTGTGTTTATAGTCCTTGCTTTTCTTTATCTATTAATGGGAACTTCTCCAATTGGATCGAAACAAAGAGTGGTTTTCGCCAAGGATGCCCGTTGTCTCCATTTTTGTTCATTTTATGTGCACAACTACTTTCAAATGCTTTTTATCAAAAGGACTCGGTTGGTATTCGTATTTCTCCTAATGAGCCTAAGATCTCTCACTTACTTTATGTCGATGATATTATTATTTTTTCTGAAGCAAGAATGAAGATGTTTAAGGAGGTTAAAAGCATACTTATGGACTTTTGTGGTTGGACATGTCAAAGGGTGAATTCTAAAAAATATGGAATTCTTTTTGGGAAATCAGTCAAGAGAAGAAAGAGGAAAACAATAGCTAGATTCATGAACTTAAAGGAGATCAAGGAATTCTCATACTTGGGCATCAAAGTTTCTTTGAGGAGACTTGTTAAAGCTGATTTTCAGTTTCCCTTAGATAAAGCATTGAGTATGTTAAGTGTATGGGAGGGGGGGGGGGGGGGGGGGTTTTTTTTTTGGGGCGGGGGTCCCTTTTTTTTTCGCAATTTTTGGCCGGTAGGATCACTTTTGTCAAATCAGTTTTTCTATCCTTTCCTACTTTTCACTCCCCCCTTTCTTTGGTACCAAGAGGTATTTTGAATGAAATTGACAAGTTTTGCAGGAGATTTATATGGGGCAAGTGTGATGGAAGAAATGGACTTCACTATGTAAGCTGGGATTCATTATGTAAACTAAAATACCAAGGAGGACGTGGATTAGTCCCCTATTCAAAGAAAGCTAGGCCATTGAGAGCAAAATTGGCATGGAGGTATTGCCAAGATAAAGAATCGTTGATACATAAGATTCTTTTCCCTAAATATGGCCCAATTATTGATGGCAAGTCTTCGGATGAATCAGGTTCAGTGGCTTGGAAACTGATAAGCAATGGAGTGGAATTCCTTAAACCAATTGTCAAATTGAGAATTGCAAATGGTAAATCTGTGAATGTCATCAAAGATACTTGGTTATTGGATAGAAGTATTGATAAATGGCCAACATTTGTGCAATCAAGGGAAAGTAGTGAACTCACAGTTGACATATTTATCTATAATGGCTACTGGGATGAAGAGAAGTTGGGAGAGTTCTTTGGTCCAGATCTTATAAAGCTGATACCTAATATTCAGATCTCTTCAGATTATGCTGAGGATCAATTGGAATTCATTCATATGATTATGGGTAAATCAATTGCAGCAACGACAACCGAGTATTTGGAAAAGTGCATTATAGTTTTTCATGGATGGGATTGGTTTAAAAAGGCTAAACTCAGTGCAAAAGTGGAGACATTTTGGTGGAGAGTCCTTAATAAGGCAATTCCAACAAATCAATTCCTAAGCTACAGAAGATTACAAAGTATTGATGGTTGCCTATGGGGGTGTGAGGCTGTTAAAGACATTGAGCACGTAGTCATAAAATACAGGAGATTAAATGAAGTCATTCAGCATTTAAACAAATGGGGGTTTGGTATTCCTAGTTTCAATTCATTCGAAACTTGTAGCATATCGTTGCATAGCCAAAATCAGTGGTTGATTAATCTTTTTTGCAACATTGTCTACTTATCATGGAAAGCTAGGAATGTGCTTGTTCATGATGGTTTTTGTGAGTTATGATGCGGTGTCTAAGCATTTAAATGGTGTTAACTCAGGTATCTGGGATGTTAACCAACCGGTAAGGTTGTTTAATGATAATTGGCATCCTCCTCCACCCGATTGGTTAAAAGTTAACTTAGATGCTTCCCTATGTTCTTCATATAAGGCCGGGATCGGTGGGGTCTTTCGAGACCATAAGTGAAGACTTTTTATGGCTTTTGGTCAAAAGTTGATTCATTGGGATATTTCTTCATTGGAGCTTCAAGCTATACTTTCCATCAAGGAAGTGGTTAAAGAGTGGATGTATGCTTACAAGGGATAAATCATAGAAGGAGACAACCAAAATGTGATCAATTTTATTCAAGGCATCATAAGGAAAGGAAGCAATGACTTGGGAGATCTATCATTTATCAAAGATTTTAACTATGTCATTTTCAATTGTGTTAAAAGAGAAAGCAATAAGTTAGCGGATCTTTGTGTTAACTATGCAATTTTTAGTTCATTCTTTTGGGATGACTTAGTGATGAATAAGATTCCTCCCGCTTTTATTAAGGTGTTAAAGGAGGAATAAAATGACATTAGGATGTAATCTGGTTTTTATTTAGTATTGAAGCATTTTTGCTTTTCTTAAAAAAAAAAAGGCACTTGTATACATTGTTTAGAAATTCAGTAGACAATTTTAACCTTAAAAATATTTAGAATATTTACTTTTTATAAATTCAATTTTCTTTTTGCAGATGTATATCCCAAAGGTTACATTTTGTTGCAGATCATCAACATTCAGAAAATGTCTGCCATAGTTTAAAAGAATTATTAACTGATGAAGTTAAGGACATTTTAAAGAAACTTAATATATTACAATTTATTGAGTTCCCACAATTTTAATAGAGTACGCCATTGATCTACATGCTTCTTTTATGCTAGAATGTGAGTAAGCAATCATTTGACATCAAAGGACACATGCTTAAATTTTCAGCAAATGAGGTGGCTCTACTGACAGGATTACCAAACATACATGATTTGATTGACTAGGAAGCATAACCACTAAAAAGCTATACTAGGATTCAAATAAGGAATGAAATGAAGAATATTATCAAATTAACATCACCTGAAGTTATTGTTGACATGCATATTAAAATTTTGTTGTCCAATTTATTTATTTTCCAAATAGTAACTATAGAGCCCCTAGGAGACTCATTTCCATTGCCTAGAATATGAGTTTAATGGTTATAATTGGGCTATTTCAATACGAGATTTCTTGGTTAGTCAATTTGATCGAATGAAAGTAAATTATGTTGAGGATGCACCCTTACGATATATTAGTGTCTTTGTTCCATTGTTAATAGTAAATTATCTTTCTAATGATGCACACTATGTACTACATGTGAATTTATTTATTTTTCTAATATTACCTATTAATGTAGATTTGGTTTCTAGAGCACAAATCATATATGCAACCTACACTACATGAAGCAAGGCAACATTTCATTCGATAAGATAGTAATATTTTCTTATCGGCTGTCCAGATCTCTGAGATATTCAATGTTAATGATGAATAGGTATATTCATTCACTATACTTTTTTTTCATTATAGGTAATTTGAATATAGTTCTTGTTTTATATTTAAAAAGCATGTACACATTGTTTAGATGTATATAGAGCTTAGCTATAGAATGCTCATGTTTTAAATTACAATCAGAGATTTGTACTTGTACACAATATGTACAAGCTATTTGTACACACTGTGTACAAAACATTACATATTATCTAAATCCTTATGATAATGTTGTGTATAGTTTTAATGAATCTTATACTTTCCATATTTTTGAATAATTTCAAGATGTTACTAAAGAAGAAGCAACATTAATTGCTGAAGATTTCCTAACCCCACAAACATTCCCAACACATCCCACCCTTCCAAACCCATAAACTCTTCCTCATGTTTCTCTTGTTTCCCATAATTCCCATGTTTCTCCTGTTTACCATCTTTCTAAAACTACAAAGAAAGCTGTTACAAACATGTTTTTTGGATTATGATTTTGATGATAGAAAACAAATCTTATTTCAGTACGTCTGTCTTTTTTTTTTACTGACTTTTCAGGACTCAAAGATTGGACGATAATAGGAACCAACTCAAGACTGGGTAGATTACGGTTGAGTCAGTATGTAATTTTCTTTTTTCTCTTGAGTCAATTGTAATTGTTTGAAGTGACCGATGTTAAGTAACCCTACACACACACTTCAGAGATTTAGAACTTGTGTTTTTACTCACATCGTCCCGGACGATCGAGTTCAAAATAGAAGATATAATCAGGATTTCTTAGTTAAGGCAGCTGTAATTAACTGATCGGCATGGACGATACCTGTATCGGCAAGGACGATATGCTCAATACAGAAAGAAATTGCCACCATGATCAATTTAGGTATTCTGTATTTTTGGACATCGACCAGGACGATCATGAGATCAGCCTGGACGATATCACACAATTATGCCTAAATTGATCCAGAAATTAAGGAAGTAATTAAGGATGATTGATACGATCACATCATCTTGGACGATCGCAGGATCGGCCAGGACGATCTATTTAAAAATCCTTAGTTCTTCTGGACGATAAATATCAGCCATCTCAAATTCAGGGCGATGCTCTGGATGATTTTCCTCTGATTTGAACTGATTGGCCAGGACGATCGTGAGATCGTCCGGGATGATCAAGCAAATTTTCAATCATCCAGTTTGCATTCAGGGCGATGCTCTGGCCGATCTTATAAGATTTGTGCTGATCGGCCAGGATGATTTACATATCATCCTTGACGATAAAGTTGGCAACTTAAAATTAATGAGCTCCTTTGAAGCTCTTCTATTTAAGAGCTCTTGTTCATTATTTTTGAACATCCTTGGCTACTGTCATGACCTGAGAAAACCTAAAGGAGAGAGAGAGAGAGGATCTTGTGAGGGGGTGATTTTGGTTTGTGATAATCGTTCTTTTGGTTTTAAAGAATTTTTAAAATACCAATTCACCCCCCTCTTGGTTAGCCTTGGGACTAGTTCATAGGGCTTAACATCCCTAACGAACTTTCAAAAGCTACACCTATTTATGAAACTCCTGAGAAAGGTGCAATGTAGTCTCCTTCGCATCTGCCAGAACTATCTCCTCGATCCCCTCTTTAATCTCCAAAACATCACACTTACTCTCCACTTGTACCCTAATTACCCAACAAGAACATTCAGAAAGAACAAACTGATATTATACTTTTATTAATATTCTAACAAATGAAATTGATTATGTTAATATGAGGCTTGCACGTTTAGATACTAAGTGTACCCATTTTGGTAGCAAATTTGAAAAATTGAAAGCCTCATTTTTTTGATCTTAAAGCCTCTATTTATGATCAATTTTTTGAATTTAAATATAATTTTTTGATCTTAAAGCCTCATTTTAACCTAACTACCACTTATGTACCTTTTAAGCTCATGAGCCTGCTGACCTAGCTACCACTTCTGTACCTCTTTAGTTTCATGAGCCTATTGACCTAGCTACCACTTATGTACCTATTCAGCCTCTTGATCCTACTGACCTGGCTGCCACTTATGTTCCTCTTTAGCCTCCTAAGCATGCTGGCCCGGCTACCACTTCTATACCTCATCATCCTACTGACCTAACCACCAGTCCAATTAATGTATCTTCTGATCTTGCTTTTTATGACTCTTCTCCACTTGTTGATAGTCTAAAACCTGTTGACATGTCTTTACATGTCTCTGATGTATTTAATGAATCTCCTCATGACCCTGTTCATCTTCGTGTGAAAGAAAGAAGAGGCTCTGAGGAATGTGACCCATTCAATATTGATGCTCAATTGAATATGACCCATCATGTCTTTACATGTCCCTGATGTATTTAAAGATGGTGTACAATTTAAAGATTTGTTCAATATTGATGCTCTTCCTTATAATGTGACCCATTCAAGTTCTTTTATGGACTTTAAGGGAAGGGAACTTATAAGCGAGATAATGCCTGCTTATATTGATTCGTGTTTTGCTAAACATACAGACAAGTAACATCATACTAATGAAAGTAGAGTATTTTTTGTTTTATAAATGCTGCTAAGAGCTTGTTAACCTGTACACACTGTGTACAACTTATATGCACTGTGTACAACCTGTACACAGTATACAACCTGTACACAGTTTGTAACTTGTACACACTGTATTGTGTACAACTTTCTAAATATTAAAAACTAATTTTTATCAATTTAATGTACAATTTTCAAGCATTAAAATATATTATATGCTGGGAACATCTCTGTTTCAAGGGGAGAAATTGATGAACTAATAACTGGAAATACCTCAGAGATGCCCACGTTGATGCTTTCTCTTACCTTTTAACTAAGAAAAATAAATTATTACTTGGCTTATATAAAATATTTTGTATATCTCCTATTTGTATTATGTAAGTTTTTAATCTTTAATATTTAAAAGTTATATTATCTTGCACAAATAATCACCCAATTCTTATTATTTGTTTTTTTAGAGTTACACAATACAAAATTATAAGTTCGGTAGCATCCTCTACGTACAACATATTACTCATGATGTAGTAAAGGAAGTTGATTATATTAGGTGCACATTATGTCATGAACAACATTGGACATTAGTTGAAGGAATAGTTAAAGAAAAATATTGAGCATTTTTTTATTCTTTGCCCAAACCCACCCATAGGGCTATACTTAATGACGTTGTACATAAACTACATGAAGATGTTGCTGAAGCATTTGATACAGATATAAGAGCATGGCCTATTAAGTATCCCAGTGGTGTGCCTACACAAACAAATAGCATTGATTGCTTGTTCGTGTGCAAGTACATGGAAAAGCTTGTCAAGCATGAAAATGTCGATTGGGAACAATGTAAGAATTGGCAAGATAAAATGGCATTAATTAGAGTTGAATTGGCTTATGCCATATTATGTTCTCTTACAAAATAATGAGGTGTAAGTGAACATTATTTCAGGTCACATTGTTAGGAAAAAAATCCACGTGGATGAATTTAATAAATTAAAATACAAATTATGTTTTTATCATTGATTGGAGTCTAGATGTAGAGCTACGTATGAACTCCGCACTAAATAATTCTTCCGTGCAGCGAGGGATTTTTTATTAGGTTCAGAGTTTGGACATAGATTCATGTCCAGACTCCAATAAAATCATGACACCTGCACTGTACAGTTGGATATTCTTTTATATTTCTTATTTAAAATATTTTTGCCAGCCTGACTAACCCAACTTAGACAAATCATGTTCAAATTTTAGGGCTGAGTATTGTCACTCTTTTTTTAAATGAAATACTATGAAAACATCCTATTTTTTAGGATTTTAGTTCAAAAAATATTTCATAGTTGTTGAGAAAGAAAAATGAGAAAAAATTGATGAAGATGAAGTTGAAGACTGGTCTGGAGGAGGTCAAGGTGATAAAGATAAAGACTAGTCTAGAGGAGGTCAAGTTGAACGAAGATGTGGATTGGTCCAGAGGAGGTTAAATCGATGAAGATGAAGATTCATTTGGAGGTGGAGAGGCCGACGAAGGTGAAGACTGGTTTGGATAAAGGAAAAGCTAATGAGATGAAGATTGGTTTTTTATATTTTTTTTTTGAAGAAATGCAAAAAGCAATATTATTACATCAAGAAGAAAATCCTAGGAAGGATAAAATCTATCACATTCCTCCTTCAACACTTTGTGAAAAAGGGGAGGAATGTTACAGTTAACCAAACTATCCCAAACAAAATTACCTACACAAGCATAGTTAGCACAACAATCAGCTAACTTTTTACAATCCCTATTAACAAATTGAATAATGACTTGATTGAAATTTCTAAGAAAGAGAAAATCTTCTATGCTATGAATGTTACCTTCAGCTTTTCCTTCTTTAATAACATCTTGGATGTGCTTTATAACGTTGAAATTATCCCCCTCTATGATGATTCCTTTAGCTTCATACATCCATTCTTGGACTACCTCCTTCAAGGCAATAAAGCTTTCATCTCCAAATCCATGATATCCCAATGAATCCTTTTGAAACCAAAAGCAAACAAAAATCTTCCTTTACTACCTCTAATAACGCCTCCAATTCCAGCCGTGTAATCCTTATGAAGAGAAGCATCAACATTTAATTTGATCCATTCGGTTGGGGGGGGGGGATTCCAAGTGGAAGAAAACAGCCTAAGCTGATTAGAATCCCAGTTGACCGTAATAAGATCATAATTGAATGAAGAAGAAGCAAAGCTGATAACATTGGCTTCTATTACTTGAAGACAATCCTCCTTATCTCCATGAACTAACCTGTTCCTACCTTTCCAAGAGAAGAAGACAATAGAGCAATACAAATTTCCCATGAAAGGATTTGATTTAGATAAATCCTCCAGCTCCTTATAACAACTTTTCAAATATGTATGTTGGGAATTGTGTAACCCCATTTGTTTATTAACTTTAAAACTTATTTCAAGTAAAAACAATGGACAACAATATGTTCTGAGTCTTCAACAGCAGTGCATCCTCTCGGACAACCATTTTGTTTACTAATTCTTCTATACATGAGAAACTCATTTGAAGGAACTACCTTGTTCATCAATCTCCACCAAAAAATTTCAACCCTTGGTCTTAGTTTCAGATTCTTTAACCATCTCCAATTACCATCCTCTTCTTCATATCTAGTGGAATACTCTGAAATCATTGCTTTTCCAAGATGAAGATTGGTTAGGAGGAGGAGAAGCTGATGAAAATGAAGATTGGTTTGGAGGAAAAGTCGATGAAGAAATGTGAAATAATATTTTTTTATGTACACTTAGGAAATATGTAATTTTGAAGTATTATTTGTATATTAATTTTTTTTCTATAAACTTAGTGGGAAGATGAAGATGCTTTGTTTTATTTATGTTTTTTTTTTTCATTATAGATGATTATTGAAAAACAAAGACACCACCGATAATAGAAAACCACATTCTTAAATAAAGTCTACTAAATACCACTGTGTATATATTGTATTGGCTGTGATATTAAAATTTTGGCATACATCAGTATACAATTTAATTAAACAAAAAATGTGATATATACCACTACATTCATTTATATGATGTTTTACTTATTTTGGTATTGTATATCTCAATACCAATGTTCGGTAATGCTTGGTACCCCTCAGTACCAATGCTCGATACCACTCGATACCACTCAATACTACTTGATACCACTCGGTACTGCTTAATAAGCAATAATAAAAAACTATGTATTTCTTAATTAGATTTCTTACATCTAAATATATATGACTGGTACATAGTGGTACCGAACATAATTTTTCCCTTAATATCAATTCAATATTTATATCGATGAACTCTCACCACCAATGTTTAATTTTGCTCGGTATCAAAACTTGCTACAACTCAGTATAGCTCGATACTGGTCAATACCTCTTTGTAGCACTTAATACTAAAACTCAGTACCTCTTGGTATTGCTTGGTAGTGGTCTGTACTGGTTGGTACCAATGTGAGTTCTATTTCTTATTTAATTATGATTATGTTTTTGACTAGGTCGTACTGAGCAGTACCAAGTGTCCATTTTTTGTACTGAGAAACTACACCAAGAATCTAGGGCATATAAATAAGATGATAAGGCTTTAAAGTTTCTAATAATACATATTTGTGAAAAAGATGAGAAATCATTAAAATGAACTAAAATATCATTGAAAATCACAGAGTACAAATGGTTGCACTTTTACTACTACAAATCATGGAGTACAAAAGACTTACAAACTTTTAAAACAAACAGGTCGAAAATCGCCAGAGGGCGTTGCCCCCTTGGACCCCCGTCAGGGGGCGCTACCCCCTCAGAACCCCCAACATATTCCCTAAATATACAAAAAATTATCATTATTGTAACATGTTCTTCTTTTAACTTCATCTATTCCTCTTCCTCTTCCTAGATGTTTGCATAGCGTAATCTTTATCAGCTTTTCCTCCTCAAAACCACGTATCATCTTCGTAAGCTTTTCCTCGTTTCATTTTTCTTAGCAGCTATGAAAATGCATTTTTAGCTAAAATCCAAACAAATATGGAAGTTTTGCGATATTTCATTTAAAAAAGGACCACCAATTAAAAACCCTAAATTTGAAATGGAATATTTTGGGTCGAGTCGCTCGGGTTGGCAAGAAAAAAAAAACAAAAAATGAAATAGAAATTAATATCCATGTGTACAGGCAAAGTGTCACGATTTTATTGACCTCTGGACGTAGAGCTAAGTCTGGTGTCTGCACTTAATAAAAATTTGTAGTGAGGAAAGTCACAGGTGGGGTTTTTTCAATGTTATCTAAACTGCATTGTATTTTCTATCCATAAAAAAATAGTATTTGAAGAAGTAAATATAGAATGATGGTTTAAAAAATAATTTTTTTAGTAAATTGCTGTGTATTTTATAATTTCTTTTAAAAATAGAATAATAATTTTCTTAAAGTTAATGTATTTAAATAAATTTAATTATAAAAATTCTTTTTTTTTAATTTTTTGAGCGTATTGAAAATATATTTATTAAATAGAACAGTGATGTCTTTTTAAAAGTTAGAATAGTAAAATAACTCTCTATAAATAAACTCTATCATACCTTGCTTAAGTCTAATTAAAAAAAAAAAAGATTTATACATACAATTAAATGTTTATTTATTCATATACTTATTGCATTCTGGAACATTCACTGCGGAAGAGAGATAAAGAGCTTAGCATTCAAACTTTCAATGAAAATCAAGTACGCATACATATAAAGAGAAAAGGATGCAAGTTATAAGAGCCCATAATAGATTTTAGGAATTAAAATGAATTTTTAGTTAATTAATTAGGGTTTTAAGCAAATCTAAAGGGGGATTTTGGGGTTCCTAGTTGGAAGACCAAATGGTCACCAAATATAGTGAATTTTGGAACATGAGATCATGTGATCTCAAGGTCCAATCCCTCTAAATTTGGACTTATGTGGAGCTATCTAAAGTGGCTAACATAGCCACCCAATGTCACCTTTAGGTCACCTTAGAAAATTCCTAAGTTATTACCCTTGGCTTGGATGGGGTGAAATCAGTGGATCTAAACTCCTTAAACTAAGCATAATTAGTACACCAAGATTCAAACCCTAAGTCTCATTAGATAGATCATAGAAGCAATATGGAATCAAGAGTCAAACTATGACCCTTGATCCAAAATTGACCAAATAATTACCTTAAACTCAACAAACAGTGGAGAGAAAATTTAGACATGTCAAAGACATGCCCAAATTCAATCTCCCAAAGTTCTAAGCCAGGGTGACGTAAATTAAACAAACAAATGCATAAAAACTACAAATATTCAAATGCAAAATGATAATTATACAAAAATAATTGAGGCTTGGGACCATAAGGATTTTGAAGATCTCTTTGAGATCTTTCAAATGAGTCTAAGAACTCTTACTTTCGTTAAGTGTGGAGGGAGATATGAATTTTTGAATATTTTAATTTCGATTTACCCAGTTAGCCGCACTTTTACATGCGAGCGCGCCCTAATTGGTAAGCTAATTATTAGCGGCTGACTTGGTAATGCAAAATTGACCCTGGACATCTAATTGAAGATTGAATGGCTAGGATTTTGTGCACTCCGAGATTGTTTGATCTAATCAGAGCCATTGATCAAGATCAACAGCTCTGATTATATTCTTAACCTCCCACAAAATTCCATAGCCTTAGAGTATTTTTAGAATTGATCTGAGAGATCCCACCTATAAAACCCTCTAAAATTTTTTAGGGAGCATAAGGGGATCAGAGACCTTGAATCCAATTGTGGAAATCTATTAGTGTGAAGGTTTCCTTCACACTTGACTTGACTACCTAACTAGAGAGCTTGAGAATGGAGTTCTACTAGAGAGAAGGACTTAACAAACGAGCTTCTCTCATAGGAAGCTTGAGGGAGGGATGGCTAGCACCACTCCTTTAAATGTCTCGATTGGAGGACCTTTAAGGGTATGAATTCGAGCGGAGGGTGAAGTGCTTTTGCCATAATTTACTTAGGATCTTAGCTGGAAGGGACTATGAGGCTAGGAGAATGGAGTGGAATGCTGAGAGTGATATAGGGAGTGTTTTCAAAAACTTAGAATCGAATGGGGTCGTCATGTTGAGGGTGCCTTATTAAAGTCATCCCTGCGGCCATGATGGTCGAGATTTATTAAGCTTATCATTGTATGGATGCCAATTGGAAGGGAATAATATATGGAAGCATCCTAAGCTCAAAAAAGAGTGAATTTAGACCTTGGAGAATGTCTAGCATGGGCTTATGAAGGGGGGACCACTGGAGCTCATTTTGATTTGCTCCGGTAGCCACTAGCCATTGATTAGGTTAGGCTAAGGTGGAAAGGTTGTTAGGGGTCTGACGAGCTTGAAGGTGAGATCAATTTGGCATGGGAGAGCCTAATTTTCTTGGATGGCTTGGGTTGACCCAAACATGTATGGTTTGGGTTGATTTGAGCTCAACCTGGGTCAAGCGAGGGGGTGGGATTGGGGTGGAAGGTGCATTGGGTCAAGGGGCATCCAATGTAAGGGTCAATTGGATGAAATTGGGTCTGAGGTGAGAAATGGATAGGGTCAAGTTGGATTTGGCCACTTTGGGATAGCTTGGAGGTTGACCAAAGTCAACTTAAGGAATGGGCTAAGTAGGGTAGGTGTATTGGGTTTAGGGCTATCAAATGGAAGTGTTAATTGGGTTCAGTTGAGCTTATATATGGAAATGGCTCAACCCAAAGTTATTTTGGCCACTTTGGGTGGGTTAGCCGAATTCATAACCCAAGTTGACCTAAGGGTTGGGTCAACTAGGGAAGGTGTATTGGACCAAGGGGTACCCAATGCCACCATTGGTTTGATCCAATTGAGCTAGGATGGGAATTAGCTCAGAGGGAATCCCTCTTTGGGCACTTATGTCAATCCAAATGACTAAACCAAGTGAGCCCAAGGCTTGGTTATTCAAGATGGGTCTTTTTAGGATCTAATGGGTCACCCCGTGGGTTTGAATGGGTTTGGGAATGTCTTGGTTAAAAGATTTGAATAGGATAAAGTGTATGAGAGGTTTGGTCAAATTTGCTTGACATGGTCAACCAAGTTGACTTAGGGTTAAGAGTTGGGTACATTGAGTTCAAGTGGACCATATGAAATCAATGGGAGTGGTTCCAAGGCAAGGGGAGGTCATTTGGTTTGAAATTGGTGTTTAAACCCTTAAGGGTTATTTTGGTCAACCATGGTTGGCTTTTTCAACCAAGTCAAACCAAAGTGTGGGTTTGGAATAATGTGTTCCTAATGATATTTAAGACCCATTGGGGTAGGTTTTAGAGATTATTATGGGAATACCATGTTGAATTTTGGGAAAAAGGCCAAATATCCCTTTAAAGAATATTTTGGTCATTTTGACCCTTGGTCAACACTTGGTTAAACTGGATCTAATGCATCATGTGAAAAAGATTCAGTTTCAAGGGCTAGGGACCTCATAATGGGTTCAAATTTGGAGGGTTGTCTCTATAAACATGACATATCAATATATAATTGATAGACTCTAAATCAGATGCCAATTGACTGGGTTTCAAGGTGATAAAAAAATCACCTATAAAGGGTTTTAGGACCTGGGTCCTTAACCTTATAATTTTGGTTTGGATGTTGGATTTAGATTAGAATTTGAAGTTGGTTGTTTGATTTTGGATCATATATATTCATGATAAATAAATGAATGTTTGAGATTGATTGGGTATGATTTAAAAGTTGATTGAAATTTGATTGGAAGCTAGACCAGGGATTAAATTAGAAGGTGGAGTTGAGTTTGATTGAAATTGAATTGGGTCTTAACTGGGACTTATATGATTAGGCAGTAGACATATTCCAATCATTTGGCACCAAAAGAAATTCAAATGGGTTTTAGTGACCTCATATAGAAATGAGGTCAATAATTAGGAATGTCCTTAGGGTCAACCACATAAATTTGAAGACATTTTAAGATCCTTAACCCCTATAATTTAAAGCATTTCCATAGACTACAAAGCCTTCAAATATTTATAGCCTATGCTATTGAACATAAAATCTTATGATTTTGAGCTTGGAAAATTCACCACTCATTGACCATGATTATCATTTCTAGCATGATGCATTAAACTAACATTGAACATTGGCTGATCATGGATGACGACAAACCCTGAAACCCTAATCCTTGAAAATTAAATTTTCCTTAAACTGAGATATGGCTTAGTCAAACTAAGCCATGAAATCTTCTATAAATTATTTGAAAACATAATTTGACATAATTTGAACCAAACCCTAAACCTTGGTAAACCTAGGTTTACAAAATTGCCATTTTGCCCTTTAATGCATAGAGACCCCAAAAAAATCCTAGGACCAACCCAACAAACTTAAAATCACATTTGATAAGCATTAAACACAACTACAAGCCATGGTCAACCTTGGTTGACCAAAGGGCCCCTTAAGCCCTTAAACATATATTATACACTAAATGATCTCACAAAGCCATGTAACCACTTCCAACAAGTCCAAAACATTATTTGGAATTAGTTGGACCCATCATAGATCCTCGGTCAAACCTGGTTGACTAGGTCAACAGTAGTTAACCAAAATCACTCTATAGACTTTAAAATTTTATTTCTTATGATTTTGATGAAATTATTAAACCAAACTTGTGGGGATTATTCATACGATCAACATAAGTCCCCTAAAAATTTTCCAAGCCTTGGTCCCATAAGGTTTGGCCAATAGCGTTAAACCAATGGTTATAAATGTGGTTTTCTAGCTCTAAATCAACACCATTATAAAAATATATTTGTAAAATTACTGTATCAAATGTGTATTAACCCCATTTACACACTCCAAGAGTTTGAACCCATAGTTTGACCTAGGTCAAAATTATAGTAGTCCCCCAGCTCTCCTATGAAAGTTCGTTAGGGATGTTAAGCCCTTATGAACTGGCCCAAGACTAACCAGGAGGGGGGGGGGGGGAATGGGTATTTTAAAAAATCTTCTTACAGTCAAAGCACAATTACAAACCAAAATCACCATAGAAATCAAAGTGCGGAAAAATAAATGCGAAAATCAAAACAAAGAAAGATCACACCAAATTTATAGTGGTTCAGTCAACTCGACCTACATCCACTCCCCGAAGGTGCCCTCCAAGTATTGCACTACAAAAGTGACTCTCCTTTTGCTCCCACAGCAAGGCGGAGAAGCCCTCACAAAAACTCCTTTTTGCCAACCCTGGCGAGGTAGAGAACCCAACTCTTTTTGCTTCCTCTTGAAGCAGGCAGAGAACTCAACTCATTTTGCTTCCTCCTGAAGCAGACAGAGAACCCAACTCTTTTTGCTTCCTCCTGAAGCAGGAAGAGAACCCAACTTCTTTTGCTTTCTCCTGAAGCAGACAGAGAATCTCGACCAATTGCTGAAGCTTACCTCCCTTGAACCCCCTGGGACGAAGGATGAAGATTGGAGAAGACACCTTGGAACCTTGCTTGGAGCAACCTTTTTGAATCACTCTCACAAACTCCCCCTCACAAGTTCCTCCCTCTCTATCCCTCTCTCTCCCTCTCCTCTTGGCTCTCTCAGGTCAAGAAAGTAGCTTAAGGTCTCTTTGCATGAGAAAATTTGGGTCTTTTAAATAGAATTTCAAGAACCAACATTATCGTCCAGGACGATATGAATATAGTCCTCGCTGATCAGTACAAAATAAGCTCAATCAGCCGGGATGATTTGGGTTGATTAGATGAAAATTGGTTACATCATCGAGCCCGATACAATATCATCCTGGCCGATTAGTTCAAATCCGAATACAATCAACTTGAACATTACCCGAAATAGAATATGGTTGATGTTAATCGTCCAGGACATCATCCCAAACGATCTTACGATTGTCCCAGCCGATGTGATCATATCAATCATCCTTAATTATTTTCCAAATTTATCAGATTAATTTAGGCATAATTGTGCTGCTTCGTCCAGGCCGATGTTGAGATCGTCCTGGATGATGTCCTGAAGTAAAGAATACCTAAATTGATCTTGGCGGTTGATTCTTTCTGATTTGAGCTTATCGTCCTGGCCGATACAAGGATTGTCCAGGACGATGTGCTTAATGATGGCTGCCTTAACCAAAATGCCCTAGTTAGGGTTTCTATTTTTTAGTTGGATCGTCCTAGCCGATATGAATATCATCCAGGCCGATGTACTTAAAATAGAAAAACATAGAAAATCCCTCAAGTGTGTGTGTGCAAGGTTACTGAGCATCAGGAACCACTTTTACAATTGACTCAAGAAAAAGAAAAAACATTACAGACTGACTCAAATTAAATCTAACCAATCTTGAGCTAGTCTTGAGTTGCATTCGATCTTGTGGACCTAAAAAGTTAGTAAGCAAGGTAGTCGTAGAAAAATATAAATGTTTGTTATCATCAAAAGTCTAATCCATAATCTCAGATTTGTAACAATCTTTCCCTTTTTGATTATGGCAAACACAATTAGAAAAGTTCAAGTAGTTATGACAGTTTAATAAAAATAGTGTAAAGAAAAAAAAAGTTTACTAAGTTCCATATTCACATTATAAGATACATCAGACTACTCCCCCTTTTGACATCACAAAAAGGAGGATGACACTAAAAAATAGAAACTAAAACAACCATAAGAAAGAACAAACTACAGAAAAATAGCATAACAAAGAAAACTAAAGAAATGAGGTACCCTGATCATTAAATGGAGGAGGTGGTGGTGAAAAGTAATAGGTCAAAGTGGCAAACTGAGATCCGAACCAGGCCATGTCTATGTCGTGTTGGTACTGCATGCAGATAATGTCCTTAGTATATTGCTGCTCCTGTGCAACAACGTAAGCCTCAAAGCGGGTCTCCTACAGATCAAATCTCTCCACTAACTGATCCAGCTGAGAGTGCTGGCGGAGAGGAACAGGTGCAGGATTAGGAGCGGGAGCCTCCTCCTCCTCAGCCCCCCTGAGCTTCCTCATCCCCGGGGTGGAGACGAGTACTGTGAAGGATGTTGAAGGAACTATTTGAGTAGAAGGGTGGGTGAACGTCAGGAGGAGCAAGATATTGAAGGTTGTATTTGGATTCTAGAACATATGCAATGATGTGTCATAGAGCAAGATTGGGCTTCCTTATATAACCTAGATCTCAAATTGTAGTCAAATGATCGATGTAGCAAAAGATCAGGTCGATTGCATTGAATTCACGATTGGCCATTATATGAAAAGTGGTGAGTGAAAGAAGGGGAGTGATATAAATAGGGTCGCCAGCTTTGGGAATCACAGAGGTGTGAAGGACGTGCTGGATCATCCTAGCATTTTTAAATAAAGAGCTAGTCTACCCAACATGAAAAGGGGCATTGGTGTGATGAAGAAAGTGATTGGCCATAGCCCAGTTAAAATCAGGATCAGAAACCAGGGTATGCAGCTTATCCCCAGTGGTGGAAAACTATAGCAATTCTGCACAATCCTGGTATGTGATCTCAACTGGGCGTCGATTCACATACGAGGTGAGAGCAGTATAGGCAGAATTGATTCGGAGGTTCTCCTAAAATTCAAAAATAAGTTCAGAATTAAAGGGGATTGCGAGGGTGAGATTAAAGCACAGAGAGGTGTGAGTAAAATGTGAAGTACCGGATAGGAGAGGTGGATTGGATTGATTATTCAGGAGAGAGTAATGCTGCATTCTTTGTTGCAGTGGAAGGCAGCCTAATCGTCTACTTCCCGAAAACGAGGGTCCAGCATGCCCCTCGAGGTGCTTCCAGACATTTGTCGAGAATGCTTCCCACCAGCCATTAGCAAGAAAAAATAAGGAACAGGAAGTAGAAAGCCAAAGAAAGAAATTGATGTGAAAATAAATGGCTGGAAGGGGCTCAATTTAAAAAAATGGCTGGATCGTCCAGGACGATCACAAGATCATCCAGGTCGATCCGGTAAAATTATTTTGCACAGTCTGATTGGTAAAAAGGCGATCCAATTATTCGGGATGATCAGATATCGTCCGGGATGATTAGGCACGGGCGATCGTCCTGACGAGTCAAGCCGGACGATCATTGAAAAAGCAGATCGTCTAGGCCGATTATGTGGATCGTCCAGGATTATGCTCAATAATGGATCTTACAGGCCAAATTTAAAACATTTTAAATCATGCGCCATGTGTATCGTCCAAGACGAACAGTGGATCGTCCAGGATGATTGTCCAAAAAAGGATCATCTCAAGTGAAATTATAGATTTTAAACGTGCTGACACATGTATCATCCAGGATGAATATGTATATCGGACGGGACGATTACCAATAAATGCTTCATCCAGGATGAAAAAGATATTGGCCAGGACGATTAAGATGATTGTAGCAGAGGACGATCATATCGTCCAGGACGATGTGACAAAAATTAGAAATTAGAGAAAGGATGGAGATAAACAGAGAAAGCCCAAAAAACACTACAATAACCTAAAACACCAATGATAAAACATGAAAAGGCATAAAACTAGCAAAGAAATAAGGTTTTTTTTTAAAGTTTAGCAAGGCATGTATATGATAAATGCTCCAAATAATTAAATTTTAAAGATTTGTAAGATCAAAGAGTTAACAAAGTCGTAATATGAAAATGGTAGAATATCCGATCCTGTTAACCCTAGCTCGGACTTCTTTCAGGGCAAAATCATCTTTTGAAAAAAAAGACCTAACTCAGAACAAACTAATTGAAAAAAAAAAAGATCCGTTCAAAACTTGCTCAAAAGAAAATATCTTACAGAATAATATACTAAAGCAATTTATCTCAATCATGGAATTTGAAATCAAGCCTTTGAAAATATCAAGTAACCCATAAATTCTTCTAAAATTTTAAAAGTTTGAAAGAGGGGCAAGCTTGTCTTTTGTGGGCTCATTTTATGCCTCTTGTCAATTTGAATGGCACTCTTTGCGCATCTTTTAATTTTTGATATACTTTTGTGTATATTTATCAATTTGGCGTCATTGCACATCTTTTTGTTTTTGGCGTCATTGGCCTTTTTATTTTTTGTTCTTGCAAGCTATATCCCTTTCAAAAACTCTTAAAATATTTTTAGTTGTGAGTAGATCTTCCAAATATTAGAGAAGCGAAACTCACTCTCTAACATAAGGAAGAATAGATCACAAAGCATACTTTAGTAATTATATGATAACTGCAATGACAAGATTTCAATTAACTTGAAAGATATATAAAAACTTTGAATATTATAAATATAAGGTAGATTATTGTAGTAAGATAGAAAAGATCTTAATTTCAAAAACCACTTTTTAATTTGAGATAGACTTTTGTTTAGAAAAGCAAATTATACCACTAAAAGATGTTAGAGGAAGGGAAACCATCAATGGTGTTTCTCCCTTTAACTGATTTAGAGATGTTAAAACATTGACTATAAATCTCCAAAAAATAAAAAAAAGAAGAAAATATCATAAAGTTAAAAGAAACCAAAGTAAAAGAAACTATAACAGCAAATATGAGAAGCTAACACAAAAACTAAGGTAGAAAATAATAACACTCAATAGAGTAGTAAGCATGCAATTCAAAATTTTATTTAGCAGCAAGTTTAAGCAATTTATAAGCTGCGAGCCTTTATCAAAGTATCATATACTCTCACGAGGTCTTTGGTGAGAACACACCTGCAAAATCATTAAATGTCAGATTTAGGAACCCAAACAGGTTTGGGTTCCTTCTTATGAAAGAAGAATTGATGCATGAGTGTTATGCAGTGAATTATGCAATTTGGGTCTCCATACCCAATGTGTACTATGGTGAATGGTGCAAGTATGTGCTATGTGTCCTAACATGCCACATGAAAAATATCTAACTTAAGGAAAATGATTTCTTAATCGGTTCAGGTTATAATGCCTCTTCCTAGTTATTGGATTTGGATCAAATGTGGGTGTCATCACATTTTCTTAAGTGCATCCAATTCAACTTTAAACTCTCAAGGTGAGCATTTTCTAAACAATCTCCAAACAGTGCTTTTTTATGCTCATATTATTTAATAGAAGCTTTAAAATCAGATTCAAGCGAGGTGTAGGAAGCTTTCAAAGAATCAGGCTCAATTATTAATTCAGAATGCTTTTTTTAAATCATTAAATTCATCAAGTAGAGACATGTGATTACTATAATTTTTGAAAGTGATCTTTACTCAAAATTTCATGATCTTTTTGTAAGTTCAAAAACTCCAATTTCAAACTAGCGTGAGTTTTCTTAAGTTTTCTATATGATGCATGGATTTTCTCACATATTTCAAGCAATTGGTCATAGGTTGGTTGGCATATCTCTTCTTGGTCAGATTGTTTAAAATCATCAGCCATTAAGCACAAATTTGTTCTCTCCTCTTCAGGTTCAGTCTGAGATGAGTCAGATGCAGACTGTCCCAGAAAGCTATTTGGGCTCGCTTCTTATCCTTTTGAATTAGCGTTTCTCCTCATTCTTTTCTTTGCTTGAGTGATCCTGAAGTGTTGGATAATCAGCTAAGACATGTCCAGGCTTCCTGTATTCAAAACAAACAACATCAGAAGAACCTTTAAAATTTTTGTTATCCTTACCTTTTCTCTAATTCTGATGATGCTTGTGACTCTTCCTTAGAAAGTTTTTGAATTTCCTAGTGATAAAGGCAACTTCATCGCTTTCAGACTCGGATGAGTCAGTGTTCGAGTTGTTCAACTTAAGTACCACCATCTTCTCCTTCTTCCTCTCACATGCATTAAGATTTCTTTGGTTCACCCCTTCCTCGTAAACAATGAGTGAACCAAGTAAGTTATCTATTGAATAGGTATTTAAATCTTTAGACTCAAAAATTGCAGTGATTTTAGCATCAAAAGAGAAAGGCAAACATCTTAAAATTTTATTCACTTTTCATAGTTAGTAAGTTCTCTTCTTAATGCATGCAATGAAGTAACAATCTGAGTAAACCTTGTTTATATTTCAGAAATCATTTCATTAGGTTTCATATGAAAAAGTTTGTAATTAGGGCTGTTAATTCCTGACACGACTCGAAAACCCGACCCGAACCCGTCACGGAAAATCTGGGTTCAAGTCAACCCGTGAAAGAAACGGGTCGGGTTTGGGTTTAAGGATTAGACCTGTTATATATTCAAGTCGGGTTAGGGTCAACCTGTCAACCCGCGGGTTGACCCGAATAACCTGCGAAGCTTATAATGGTCTATTCTTAATAAAATGTGTTATGACTCGCGAGCATCAGGAATTGAGATTTCAATATGTTCATTTTAGGGTTTCATTTATCCTCGCTCTGGCATTGGGGTGGAGCCATGGACTCGTGGAGGAGCTGCTAGAGGTTTCTTCATTTTAGGGTTTCATGATATCTTCTTCTGATCTTTTATCGAGTATCGACCTCTCGACTCTAGTGAAACATCTGGCTTCAGAATTCTTCCTTGAATCCTCTTCCTTTCTCCATTTCTCGGTTGTGACTTGCAATGGTTGGTAATATCTTGAATAACTCTTAATTATTTGAAGTGTCGGTGTGATGGTGATGGTTTCGATTTCTATTTTAGTTTTCTTTATTTTTTATGGAGGATTTGTTCTTTCATTTTGCCCTAATTTGGTCAGTGTGAGTCGTCAGTCGTATGATGGGTTTTCTGGAGTATGCTACTATGCTGCTTCCTTAATTCTTATAAGTTCTTCTTCTTTCTTATGAGTTATGAGTATATGTACCATGGTCGAAAAATCGAGTTTCTTGTTGCTAACCTGCTATGTCGCATGCCATGCACGGGTTGGAAACTTGGAATATTGGATTAGGGCTTTCTATTATTCAACTTTTATATTGTTGCTGTTCTATTACACTGTTAGAGTGTAGTTTAGGGTTATACTATTATAGTTTTCCACTTTTCTTCTTACTGTTGAGATTAGGGCTTGGTCGCTTGGGCCTCTTAGAGTTGGTGGCTTGCTGTAATGCTGTATTGTACTATTGTTGAATAAGTTGATGCTTATGTTATTATGGAATATGGAGAATAGGATGAAATTTTGTAATATTTATTTGCTTATTTGATAGTATCATAGGGATCAAGTGATGATGTATATTTGAATTGCTGATGCATGTTGTTGATGTTATGAGTACAATTTTGTATTTTTATGTTTAGATGCAGGATTCTAATACATTTGTTGCAAGTAATCCTTCTGAGCATAATGAGAATGTGCATGCTCCTATTGATAATGAAGTGGAATGTGATAGTGATGACTTGAACAATTCTATTCCAAGAGATGAGGGAAGTGTTCATCGAAAGAAAATGAGGTTGACTTCTACGGTATGGGGTCATTTTGAAATGTTGCCACTTACAGATGATGGCAAATATCATTGCAAATGTAAGAAATGTGGTGCAACATACTTATGTGATAGTAAAAATGGTACAAGAAATTTAAGACGTCACTTGCAGAACTGTAAGAAAAAGAACTCTCATGATATTGGTCAACTTATACTTCAAAGTAACTTAAGTACTTCTATTTCGATGATTGAATATAAATTTGATTATGAAGAATTTTGTAGCTTATTTACTTCATGTATAGTCATGCATGATTTACCATTTCAGTGTGTGGAGTGGGAAGGTTTAAGAACATTACTTCGTTACTTACGGCCTGATTTGCAGTTTATTTCTAGAAATATGGTAAGAAATGATTACAAGAAGATGTTTATTAAGGAAAAAGTTCAAATCCAAGCTTTCTATCTAGTTGTAAAGGTAGAGTATCTTTAACTTCTGATTTATGGACTTCCATCAACATAGATGGTTTTATTTGCTTGACTGCACATTTTATTAATAATAACTGGAGGTTGCAGAAAAAAGTGATAAATTTCGGTTTCATGCCACCTCCACATGATGGACTAGCATTATTTGAGAAACTTCATCATTTTTTGGTTGAATGGAAACTTGATAGCAAGCTTTTTAGCATCACTTTATACAATGCTTCTGCAAATACTATTTCCGTTGATTTTCTACGAAACCATTTGAATTTAAAAAATGGTCTTCTGTGCAATGGTCAATTTTTCCATATCAGGTTGTTGTGCACATATTATAAATCTTATTATGCAAGAAGATTTGAAAGAAATTGATTCATCTGTTATGAAGGTACATGAGAGCATTAAATATGTCAAGGGTTCTCAATCAAGAAAACAAAAGTTTCTTGAATATGTGAGTCAAAGTTTTCTTGCAGATAACAAAGGCCTAAGGCAAGACGTACCAACTAGATGGAATTAAACTTTTATTATGTTGGAAAGTGAAATTTACTTCAGACAAGCTTTTATGTAATTAGAGTTGGGTGACTCCAACTACAAGTGTTTCCCAACAAATGTTGAGTGGGAAAAATGATAAACATTTGCAAGTTTTTGGCACCCTTCTATGAAATCACTAATTCAATTTATGGATCCAAGTACACCACTGCTAATCTATATTTTCCATGTATCTCTACTGCATATGCCACATTGAATTATGAAATGTCTTGTGGGCCGAATTAAATAAGAAAAATGACTGTTGGCATGATTGCCAAATTTGAGAAGTACTGGTCAGAATTCAGTGTTATTTTAGAAATAGCTGTAATTCTTGACCCAAGAGATAAATTTAATTTTGTTGAGTGGTGTTACAAGAAATTGTATGTGGGGGATTACATGGCCGAGCTTTAAAAAGTTAAAGATAACTTGGAGAATTTATTTTCTTGCTACGCAACAAGTAATGAGGAAATCTCAACCCCTGAATCACAAACATCCCAATCATTAACACAAAAGAATTCTTCAATTTCTAATTCATCAACAATTCTCAAATCACAATTCCTTCAGGTTCTATTATTCTACTTTTCCATTTAATTCTTAACATTTTATTTTTGATTACATCAACAAATTAACACAAACTTTAAGTTATTTGATATTTTGCACTGGATTATGATTCTTTTCAAGTAGAAGTAACAATGCCTAAAAAGTCAGAGCTTGAAAGTTACTTGGATGATCCCAAGTTGGATAAGAATTCTGAGTTAGATATTTTACATTATTGGAAATTAAACCAGTTCAAGTTTCCTCAAGTCTCAAGAATGGCTCGTGATGTTTTGTGCATACCCATTTCTACTGTGGCATCCGAAAGTACTTTTAGCAATAGTGGTCGAGTTCTCGACCAATATCAAAGTGCATTGAAACATGATATTGTGGAAGCGTTGGTATGCACAAAAGATTGGTTGTTTGGTGAACAAGGTAACAAATATTACTTTATTGAATTTAGTGTAATAGTGTATAACTAAAAGTGTAAAAGGTAACAAATTCATATTGCTGCTTTTACAGTAGATACAAAAGATCCAGAGCTTGATGCGGTGACAGATGATATAATGGGTTTAGATTTCGATGGAAATCAAATGAGCGTTATGAATGACTTAGTGAATTTAGCATCTTAACCTTTTGAGTTTTGAGACATTGGTATGGTGTTCTAATTTATGTTGAGAACTGAGATAATCTGGATTTTATTCTTCACTGCTTTATGTTGTTAATGTTTAGCTTGCTGCTGCTGACCGTTGGTGGCTTTATCTGTCATTGTTTTGATTAATTTTTTCTTCTCTGCTTTATGTTAATTTAAATGGTGTTGTTGGTGTTGGTATAATGGTGTTATGAATATTCTAATAGCTGGTGTTGGTATAATGGTGTTGTCGATATAACTGTTGGACTTGATGGTGGGTTTCTCATTTACTCTTATTATGAGATAACTGTTGTTGGTATACACGTAAAATGGTGTTGGATAGTTGGTATAATGGTCATGTTGATAGTAATTTGTTTTGCTATTATTGATCGCTTTCGTGTTCATATTGTTGATGTTGTTCAAATGTTTGGGCTCTGAGAACTGAAAATCTGAGATGCATACTCGTTACTCCTGTTGGATTTATGGTTTTAAAATGCTGATAGTAGTTTGTTTTGCTGTTATCTGGTATTGACTATTGCGTATTGAGTATGAGGCTCTGAGCCTCTGAGCTGCAGCTTGCAGCTGCTGAAGTACTGAAATCTGAATGCTGATATATGTTGGATTTTTGCTTGCTGCTGGCTGTTATAGTGTTCTGGAGGTTTATAAGGCGATGATGAAGAACTTGGTGAAGTTATGCATCAGTTGCGACGCACAGTTAGATGTAACCGAGTTATAAACTGGTAAAAGATTAAAAGTAATTTACAATTTTACATTGGTTTGAGCAGATACTATTTAATTGAATAGAAAATTACCAATTTGTAACTTTGGATGGCACATTTCTGTTCTTGTTCAGATGATGTTTCTTTGCTAGGTTCATCCTGAGCCTATGGCTTTTGCCTAATCGCCTTTCATTGCTAGGCTGCTAGTAGTTAATAAATTGTTGCTTTTATTTGTTTTTTTCTTTTGCAGCCTTGCAGGTTAATTGCAGGAGCTCGCTAGGCTCCAGCTTGACACTTTTAGACTTTTAGTTAAATTGTTAATTGTATTTATATTTTTATAATATTTTTCTCTAACTTATATTCCTGTAAGTTGTAACAATGTAACTTGTATTTTATTGTATAGTGTATACTTGTAAGTTGTAATAATGTATTTATGTCATTTTATAACATGTAACTTGTATATTATAATCATATTAAGTATTTAAGTTGATTTCTTCAATTCTTGTAAATTGTAAATGTGCATTTTTTCTTTAACATCAAATATATATATATATATCAAAATAATTACCGGGTTGCCGGGTCAGGTTTACTCGGGTCGAGTTAACCCGGCAACCCGCGGAAGGCAGGAAAATGGGAAATGTTCTGGTCAACGGGTCGTGTCGGGTCAACCCGTAAACCCGCTCGGGTCGGGTCTGGGTTGGCCAACCAGACCTGTTTAATCAAATGGGTCAGGTTCGGGTCAACCCGTTTACACTCGGGTTATTGTGGGTTGGACCCGAACCCGACCCGCTGACCCGAATTGACACCCTTTTGATTATTACAAGTAGACTCAAAAGGTGAAAAATAAAATTACAGACTGACTCAACCCTAAACCTACGCGATCCTGGACTTGGCTTCCTCTTGATCGTCCGATCTTCGATTCCTGAAAAGTTAGAAGCAACAAGTAGTCCAAGAGAGATAGTGTTTGTCAATCATCAAAACATAAGCCATGAAAATAGTTTGCAACAGTTCAAACACTTTGCATTAAGTTGTGCTAAATCTCTTTCATCAAAAGTCCATTCAGTAAAAGGTACTTCAGTTTTAATTCCATTAAGTTTACGAGAAGGTGGAGAATATCCTTCTTTAATAAGCATCCACATACGATAGTCAATTGATTATAAAAAAGTAGACATGTGAGTTTTCCAAAAATCAAAAGGAAGATTATCAAACAAAGGTAGTCGTGTTATAGAATATCCTTCCATTACATTACGATTATCGTTGTTATCCATGGATCAAAATTCAAAAGGTTTTCAAACTAAATTTTTATGAATCACGCTCTGATACCACTTGAAAGTTCATTAGGGATGTTAAGCCCTTATGAACTAGCCCAAGGCTAACCAAGAGCGGGTGGGGGTGAATTAGTATTTTAAAAAGTCTTCTTACAATAAAAGCGCAATCACAAACCAAAATCACCATATAAATCAAAGTTCAAAAAAATAAATGTGAAAATTAAAACAAAGAAAGATCACACCCAGTTTATTGTGGTTCGGTCAACTCGACCTACGTCCACTCCTCGGAGGCGCCCTCTGAGTATTGAACTACAAAAGTGACTCTCCTTTTGCTCCCACAACAAGGCAGAGAAGCCCTATCAAAAACTCCTTTCTTCTAACTCCGACGAGGTATAGAACCTAACTCCTTTTGCTTCCTCCTGAAGCAGACAGAAAACCCAACTCCTTTTGTTTCCTCCTGAAGCAGGCAGAGAACCCAACTCCTTTTTGCTTCCTCCTGAAGCAGGCAGAGAACCCAACTCTTTTTGCTTCCTCCTGAAGCAGGCATAGAAACTTGACCAATTACTGAAGCTTACCTCCCTTGTACCCCCAAGGACGAAAGAAGAAGACTGGAGAAGACGCCTTAGAACCTTGCTTGGAGCAACCTTTGTGAATCCCTCTCACAAACTCCCCCTCATAATTTCCTCCCACTCTCTCCCTCTCCTCTTGGCTCTCTCAGGTCAAGACAATAGGTAAAGGTCTCTTTGCATGAGAAAATTTGGGTCCTTTAAATAAAATTTCAAGAACTAACATTATCATCCAGGACGATATGAATATCATCCTGGTCGATTAGTACAAAATATGCTCAATCAGCCGGGTTGATTTAGGACGATCAGAAGAAAATTAGCTACATCATCCAGGTTGATACAATATCGTCATGGCCGATTAGTTCAAATCCGAGTACAATTGTCCTAAACATGGCCCGAAATAGAGTCTGGCCGATGTGAATCATCCAGGACATCATCTCAGACGATCCTGCGATAGGCCCAACCGACGTGATCATATCAATTAGCCTTAATTACTTTCCATTATTACCAGATGAATTTAGGCATAATTATGATGCATCGTCCAGGACGATGTTGAGATCATCCTGGCCGATGTCCTGAAATAAGGAATACCTAAATTGATCATGGCGACTAATTCTTTCTGATTTGAGCTTATCATCTTGGACGATATAAGGATCGTCTAGGACGATGTGCTTAATGATGGCTGCCTTAACCAGGATGCCCTAATTAGAGTTTTTGTTTTTTAGTCGGGTCGTCCTGGCCGATATGAACATCATCTAGGCCGATGTACTTAAAATAGAAAAACACAGAAAATCCCTCAAGTGTGTGTGTGTGCAAGGTTACTTAGCATCAGGAACCACTTTTATAATATACTCAAGAAAAAAAATATTACAGACTGACTCAAACTAAATCTACCCAATCTTGAGCTGGTCTTGAGTTGCATTTGATCTTTTGGGCCTGAAAAGTTAGTAGGCAAGACAGTCGTATAAAAACATGAATGTTTGCTATCATCAAAAGTCTAATCCATAATCTCAGATTCGCAACATCCTATAGCTTATCCATCTCTTCCATAGTTCATAAATTTCCCAAACTAGTAAGAGAGAGAAAGAAAAAGAGAGAAAGGATGATTTAGATTAATCTAATACTCTAGGCATCATCAGCTCATAGAGTCTTATAGGAAGTTGAAGAGGGTTTCTCAAGCTTTTTAACAAGACCAAAATCAAAAAAATGAAACCACAAGTTAACAAGATAAATTAATTTAAACTTTTATGACCAAACCTAATTTTATCGAAAACCCAAGATAAACTAACCCAAAATACAATAACAAGCCTAAGATCAAACTCCATAAATTAAAAGATTAGGGTACCATGATGATCTATTTCAAATTTTATCAAATTTGGATGGTTGGACAAAAGTTATAAGCATTTAAAGTTCAGCTAAAATTTAAACTAATTGTACTAGTTCAATCTGAGCAGCCCGAATGGCCAATTAGACAGCCCAGACTAAATAACTCATGCTTGTCTTCCCTATCTACCTAATGCTCTACAATTTGAATTTATGGCCTCCACAATTTGAATTGATGGCCAAATTGCTAGTTTAACATGGTTATGTTAGCACATGGATGATCGATGCATGTCCTGACACACGTCATCATGCTTTGCGATACCGCAATCTTTAATGTTACTATTTTATTTTATTAAAATGAATTAATAATTCATTTTATAAGCCTATAACTTCAAATAATCATAGAAAAATCATTTTTCATCCAAATTAATTGTTCTTGAGTTTGTTGGAAAGCTCTTTGACCTCTCTTATTTTTTACAAATATTTTCAACAAATTTTAACTAGTGGTTTTTAGAAACCTAGAGATGATTGATTTAAAAATTTCTTGAATCTGTTAAGATCTAGTGATCAAATTGATCTCAAATTTGGCTAGTAGATAGTATGAAGCATCCTTAAGCTACTCTAACTTTATTGGATCTTGATTTAATCAAAGTTTCTATGATTTGAATTTTTAAGTTTATAGGTTCATTTTGGACCTATAACATTGACAATTTTATAACAATCCATGCACTTAAAATTAGATTTTCATTTCTCTGTGGTTTGTTTATATGTATGTTAGGGTTAGTTTGCCATTGATTTCACCCAATTCAAGTAAGTCTTGCTCCTAAAAAAAATCACCAAAGCTATAGATATATTTAGGTTTGGAGATTGATTTTTTGAACCTAAAAAGGCTTTAATGAGCCCAAATTGATTGTATTTAAAGCACACGTATACATGTACCCATGTTCCAAATTTTACAATATTTGGAAGTCATTTGGCATGTCATTTAAGAAATCATTAAAATCTTACCCAAGATTCATGTATATAATTTACCTAGGATCTTTGAAAATTTATAATTAATTTATTTTAAATACAAAAATTATAAATAATATATAAAAATTCTTAAATCAGTAAAAAATATTAAATAAATAACAAAAATTCCTATCATTAAAGTTTTTTTTGTTGGATTATCTCACTTTGCCAGGCTATTTGTCCTAATTAGGCACTATTCCTTGCTCATTGTGACAATGCCATGAATGAATTTGATAAAATGTAAATACTAAAATATAAATTGAAATAAACCAGTAAATAAAAAATGAATTTAAATAAAAATCATTAAAAATATATTTAGAAATTATAGTTTTCATATCCTTTTGCTTGATTCCTTTGAAGAGGGCAAAGATGTATTGGATTGAGAAATCTTTAAGGATCAAATTATTTAATTAAAATGAAGGACTCTATTCTATCCATCTACTCCACTATTGAAGAGTTTATAACTATAAATATGAGTGTAGGATTTGCTGATTAATAGCTTCTAGCATTTAGAAGTTATTAAGCACTATGATTTTTAAATCTTAAAGCTAAATAACTTGAGCAATAAAAACATATTTAAAAAGAAATTTAAAATCTCTAAATTATTAAAACTTAAAGTCAAATTTTCTTTTAAAGACCTTGAACACAAAAATGCATTTATATAAATATTTAAACTAATAAATGAAAAGTCTGTATAGGTTGTTAGACATATGTAATTGTCCAAAGGCTAACCAAGAGGGGGGAGGGGGGTGAATTGGTAATTTAAAAGATACCTTTTTAATTTTAATAGAAAACCAATTTAATAATTTTAACACAATTAAATTTTCTTTAAAATAAACTTTTCAACCATAATAACATAATGCTAAAAATTAAAATGCGGAAATATAAAAATGAACATAGAAATTTATAGTGCATCAGTCCAATAAGACCTACATCCACTCCGTGAAGAATTCCTCTTAAGGTATTGCGCTTTTACCAAAGTGACTCTCTTTTTACCCCCAAAACAAGGTGGAGAAGCCTTTATAAACTTCCACCATTCCCCTGTGCGGTAGAGTACCATTCATCCTTTCACACCCTCCAACTGTTAGCAAAGTACCATCATCCTTTGAAACACTCCAAGTGTTGGCAGAGTACTAATGTCCTTTCAAACTTTCCAAGTGTCAGCAGAGTACCGTTATCATTTCACACTCTTTAAGTATTGGTAAAGTACCATCTTCCTTTCACACTCTCCAAATATTGGTAGAGTACCATCATTCTTTCACATTCTCCAAGTGTCGGTAGAGTACCGGATCTTTTCCAAAGATCTTCTCTCAAGTAAATAGAAAAGAGAAAAGAAAGAGAATTGACACAAAAACAAAAGAGATTCTTATCTTGAGTAACCTTGTGAAACATTCACACTCCACTTGTAAGAACTCTGTCTCAAACACTCTCCCAAATCACACTTTCATTTGCTCTCAAAGAAATTTTGATGAATAGATAAGTCCAAGTCAGTTTCTAAGGACCTTTTATATGAAAGATATGAAAGCTGTCTAGAAAACTGAAAATTTCAATTTTGAGCGTATATGATTGTACAATACGATCGATATTCGTACATACGAACAATTTAAAAACTGCTACATAAGAAAATTTATGAACTATTTTTATACAGTCTCATACGCTAATGTATGAATTATTTTCGTACAAGCATATATATATATATATATATATATATATATATCATACAGTATAAACAATTATAAAAAATTTTCTATTTGTCTAGATGAAAATGTTTGCCATAATTTCATACTCTGGACGTCATCTGTACAAACTCCAGATCATCCCAAATGAACGGTTATAAAAAATTTACCTATTTGTATGGACAAAAATGTTCCTCATAATATTGTACTCTAGACGTCATTTGTACGAACTTCAGATCGTCCCAGATGAAATGTTCAAAAAATTTTCAATATTCGTATGGATTAAAATGATCCCCAAAATTTCATACTCTGGATATCATCTATACTAAATCCAGATCATCCTGGACAAACAATTTAAAAAATTTACCTATTCATATGGACAAAAATGTTTGCAATATTTTTATACTCTAGACGTCATCTGTATGAAGCATACTTCATGTAGTACGAACAATACTTAAAAATTTTTTCTCATCCATGGTTTGACAACCTTCTTTTTGGAGGAACTGTTTAGGCAAATCATCCCATGTGATGAGTTTTTAAAAAATTCAAGTTTTTATATTCCACCCCAGTATGTGTGTGCATAGTTACTCAATTACAATCACACTCTCTTAGACTCAATAAAATTAAAAATATAAACTATATTTATAATAAACCCTAATCTATTCTGCCTTCAAGTCTTCAATAATATGGAGTATGATTTTCCTGAAATATTAGTACACACAAACAACAAAAGCAATATTTCTAATATATGTTGGGAGAATAAAAAAGAAAACAATAATATTTAGAATCATCAAAAACATATATAACATGTAATCATAGTTATGAAAACTAAGATGCAACAATCTCATCCTTTTTTATGATGGCAAAATAATTATTGTTTGAGTGAAGTTTTAAAAACAAAATTTTATCCTTAGCTCGCCCTAAATGAATGACCAATTAAAATCTAGAGAATCCCTTGAAGATCAAAATACCTAGACCCACAACATAATTCAAACTAAATACAAATTCAAACAAAAATAAAAACACAATGAACATCAACAAACATTCAATCATACAATCAAACATCAAACATACACACACATCACAAACATACAATCAAATAATACACATCACAAACATACAATCAAACAATATTATTACTCCCCATTTTGACAACAACAAAAAGGAAAGTAGAACTTGAAATGATTAGTTTTAATAGATAAACCAAAAAGATTAATTAAAAATGGTTTTAAATTAATTGCAAATATAATATTAATTCCATAATACTAACAAAAAGAAAAAATCAAAATATTAAATTAAAGAACAACTAAGGGAAGAAAAGTTAATCAAAGTCATGATTTATGTTACAAAAATTAAATAAAGATGATTACTGTGAAAATGACAAAATAAAGATTAGTTAACTTCAAATTCAATATAGAATATAATCATTAATTAGATAGATTTGGATTAAAGATTGAATGATAGAGGAAAAAAAAACATATTATCTAATCTTAATTTGGCGATATTGTGTATCTTTTCTTTTTTTATCATACTTTGTACATCTTTTCTTTTTTGGGTTAAATTTGTGCCTCTTTTAACTTTACGAACAATTGCGCATCTTTTCTAATTTTGTATATATTGTGCAAATGTTTTTTTAAGTATTTTCAAAATAACTAATCTAAAAATAAATTTCATTAATAAAAAATAATCATATTGAAAAATAAATAAAAAATAATAAGGCATCAATATTGCAATAATGATATTCTAGTTATGTTTGCTGAAAAGAATATAAAAATGATATCCTTATCTAAATCCAATTATAATCTAATTTAAATTTTTGAAAAATTAGATTTTGTAATGAAATTAATTTGTAAAGCAAAATATTTTATAGCACATTTTTTATCAATTTCAAAAGGTTTTTCATATTTAGCAAACTAACATTTTAAAAGTTAAGGAACAAACACAAGTCTCCAAAGCATGCCATTTTTCATTGTTTAAACAAAGATTTCACATACATTCACTTCTAGCAATATCACACATACAACATTTCAACATCATCTCATAAAAATACTCACCAACACATAACAAACACTACAATCACAAAAGAAAAACATCACATCATCACTCTCAAGAGATGGCTAGGAATAACAACAAAGAAGTACAACTAAAACTCGAAAGGGCCTTGATCTTGAGGAGGAGGCTGGTTGAACATTGCAAAATAGCTATTCATCATAGCTACATTTGTATTTATCATGTCAAACTAGTCACAGATCCAACCCATGTCCTCCTCGTGCCTCGCATCCTACTGATTTAAATGAGTCTCAATTTGATCAAAATATTGATCAAAGTGAGTCTCCAAACAATCAAAATGTTGGATAATCTCTTGAAAGTAGTTTTGATTAGGTCATTGTGTAGGTGCAGGTGTTGGAGCTCCCCCTTCTCCCTCAGTATCATCATTAGAACTCTCATCTCTCCCAAATAGAGATTGAAAAGAAGCATCGATAAAGAAAGTTGGGAGTTCAGTGGGAGGATCAGTATGAATCAGGTTATACTTCTTTTCAAGGATACAGACAACAAGATGTCCTAAGGCCACATTATTTTTCCTCTTATGGTGTGGAAGACCAATCTTAGAAAGGTTATACATGTAGTCCATAATGAGTTGGGCTACATCAATTTGTTTCTTAATTATAATAAGATATGTGACAGTGGACGGGAGTGGTGTCATATTCACTCTATCACTAGCTTTAGGAATAATAGAAGTTCTTAAAATGTGCTTGATGATCCGAGCATTTTGGTTCAAGGTATAGACTAGAGATAGATGATTGACTTGAGAAACACTTCTAAGAACTTTGTTAATTTCTATCCAGTCAAAATTGGATCTAGAGGTCATAGTGTGTACATTAATGCCTTGAGTTCTCAAATGAAGGAAATTTCCAAAGTCTTCTTTGGTGATCTCAACTCGCTATTTTTGAACATAAGAACTTATCCTAAATTTGTCCTCATTAAACCTCATATTTTCCAAGAAATATTCAAATATTTCCTTGTGATATGCATAGATCAAGGTGAGAATGAAGGAGAATTGGGTTGACACAAGAAGGGACATAACATAAAAATGAATATCATCCTGAATAAAGAGTCTAGAGGGAATGATCTTGGCGGCAACATAACTATGAAAAGCATCCTCATTATCCTTAGAAAGAAAGTTGTCATCCCAACTACCTCTAGATGAGGATCCCTTAGAAACACGAGAATGCTGGCTAGAGCTAGCCATTTCCTATACAAGGTCTCTAGAGAGTTTTGTAAGGAATTTGAAAGTGAATGAAAACGATTTCAAAACCCTTCTATATAAAAAAATGATCAATCATACTGCATGAAATTTACTTCATACGTACAAATGAAAACTGCCAAAGATGACATGGCTTTTCATAAAATGTTAATTCTAAGGCATCCTTTTGTACATGCTTTTTGACAACTGGATCGTACAGACAAATAGGTGTTCGTTCAGGATGAATAGAATATTTAAGATCATTTTTAAAGTGACTAGGTTTGTCCTTTACAAAAATTGACACCTAGATCATCCAAACAAAAATCAATTCATCCAGGATGATCGATAATAATAATTGAACCTAACTGGTGAAACCATCCCCAGGCGTATAGATGAAACTTTACAAATCTTACGGGATGATGACATCATCATATAGTATGAAACTCTATGAAAAATCTATGTTTTGCATGTTCAACTCTCAAAACTATCATTTATACACTATATGATTCATACATGACAAACATATTCGTACAATGTGAATAGAACACAAAAATAATACATGAAAATCAGACATACCTTTTTGAAAACTAAGTGACAAACTTCCAATTTTTTTTATTTAATAAACACACAAAATAAAATCAAAACACGAAAAACAAAAACTCATAAAATAACAAAACAAAACAACTTAACAAAAAATAAACTAAAATTGACACAACATAAAATATATCAAGTTTGTATATAATTTAAATTAAGCATTTAGATCAATCACATCTAACCTCATCCTTAAGGTGCTTAATGTGTCAGAGGCTAGTGGTTTTATAAAAATATCTCTAAGTTAATTTTCTGTAGAAATGTTATTCAATTCAATTTCTCATTTGGCTTGATGATCTCTAGTGAAGTGATGCCTTATGTCTATATGCTTGGTTCTAAAATGTTGAATAGAATTATTTAAACTGCAAATGACACTAGTATTATTACAAAAAATAGAAATTGTGCCAACTGAAAATCCTAAAATCAATCAACTGGTGTTTCAACCAAAGTACTTATACTACACAACTTCCTAAGGCAATATATTCACCTTCAGTAGTAGATAGAGCTACAGAATTCTATTTCCAACCGGACCAAGAAACTAAGGAATTTCATATGAATTGGCAAGTTCCAGATATACTTTTTTTATCAACCCTACAACCTACAAAGTTTGAATCAAAATATTCAATAATTTCAAATGAAGAGTTGTACTTATGATACCAAATCCCTAAGTTTTGAGTACCCAAAAGATATCTCAAAATTATTTTTACTATTATCAAATGTGATTCTTTTAGATCAGATTGAAATTTAGCACACCAATAAATACTGAACATAATATCTGGTTGGCTAGTGGTCAAATAAAACAATAATCCAATCATACCTCTAATTTCTTTTGATCAACAAATTTTCCCTTTTGGACCTTATCCAACTGAATTGAGGAACTTATAGGTGTAGTTATTGGTTTAGCATTATCCATTTCATATTTCTTGAGGATATCCTTAATATATTTTGACTGACTAAGAAAATTTCATTCCTCATTTTGCTCGATGCTAAAACCTAGAAAATAACTTAAATCTCCCATTAAACTTATCGCAAATTCACTACTCATTATTTTTAAAAATTCATCACAAAGATTTTTATTTGTAGATCCAAAAAATATATCATCAACATATATTTATACAATGAGTAATTCATCTCCTAATTTCTTTAAAAAGAGAGTGGTGTCAACACTTCCTTTTAAAAATGATCTATTCAATAAGAAAGAGCTTAGTCTCTCATACCAAGCCCTAGGTGCCTTTTTCAATCCATATAATACCTTTTCAATTTAAACACATGATTAGGAAATTTAGAACTTTCAAAACATGAAAGTTGCTCAATATAAATAACCTCTTCTATCTTCTCATTTAAAAAGGCACTTTTAATATCCATTTGAAATAATTTAAATCCTTTAAAATAGGTAAATGCTAATAAAATCCTAATTATTTCAAGTCTTGCTACAGAGGCAAAAGTATCTTCAAAATCAATCCCTTATATTTCATTATCCCCTTAGCTATCAATCTAGCCTTATTTCTAGTCACAACTCTTAAATCCTTCATTTTATTTTTGAACACCCATTTAGTTCCAACAACACTTTAATCTTTTGGCCTTTAGTTAATTCACAAACATCATTTCTTACTAATTGATTCAACTCTTCTTGCATGGACAAAATTCAAAATTCATCTGGAAGTGCTTGATTAATATTTATGGGTTCAATCATTAATAAAAAGGCAGAATGGTTAACGCCTATGCTAAGTCCATGCCTAGTCCTAACACCCTCACCTGGTTCACCTAAAATAAAATCCTTAGGGTGATTCTTAGAAAATTTCCATTCTCTAGGAAAATGGTTTTCTTTTTCTAAATTTTACTCCAAATTAATCTTTTCAATTTCTTAGGAGTTATTTTCAATATGATCCTTTTCCAAACTAGGCTCTTACAAAATACCAGATTCATCAAACATAATATGTGTGATATCCTCAACTACCAAAGTCCTTTTGTTAAAAACTCTATATGAATTTTCAGCACTAGAATATCCAAGATAAATTCCTTTATCAGATTTTGGATCAAACTTTCCTAAAGGAGTTTTTCCATTATTATGAATGAACACCTTACATCCAATAACATACAAATATGAAAAATTAGGTGTTCTCCCTTTAATAAGCTCATAGGGTGTTTTATTCAATTTTGATCTAATGTTCACCCTATTCAAAATATAATAAGTTGTACTATCCACTTCAGTCCAAAGTATTTCGAAAGTAAATATTCTACCAATATGGCTCTAGCAGCTTCTATTAATGTTCTATTCTTTCTTTCAACTATCCCATTCTATTGAGGGGTCTTAGGTGTTGAAAAATTGTGATTAATTCCTTTCTCGTTGCAAAATTCCTCAAATTTTTTATTTTTAAATTCATCTCCATGATCACTTTGAATTGTTAAAATCTCACATCCTAATTTTCTCTTAATCTAAGTAAAATCTCACATCCTAATTTATTTCATAAGAGATGAATTATCTCCAATGGTTTGCTAGTTCTAAGATCCTTAATGGATTGAAAAGAGTACTTCACCTATTTTATTAATTGATATGCATCACACAGGTGATCCTTAATAAAGTCTTGTTTTGGTATTCCTCTAACCAGTTTTTTTTGGGTAATTTTTTTAAAGTTTTTTTATGCTAACGTGACATAGCCTTTTATGTCATAACCCTGATTCATCAAAAATTATTTTCAAATAGAAAGTATTAGGAGTTTTAATATACTGTAAATCTAGTATATACACATTATTTACCTTAGTTCCATGCAAAATATCATTTCCATTTTAGTTTAATATGCAGCTAGTGGGAAAAAAATTAACACTATAACCCTTATCATATAGCTGACTAATACTCAAAAGATTATGTTTTAAGCCTTCTACAAGTAAAACATTCTCAATAAAAAGTTATTCAAGTTTCTAATCATACATGTACCTACCACTTTCCTAATAGCATTATCTCCTAGTGTAACTTTGCCTCCATTATTGGCTTCCAACGATACAAATTGAGTAGTGTCGTCATGTGTTTTGAACATCCACTGTCTAGGTACCAAATGCTCTCACAAGGTCTTATATGAGATCATTTCTACAAAATGATCAATTACTAGTCTTGAGAACCCAAATAAGTTTGGGTTCTCATCTTAGCAAAATTAACTAGATGAATATATGATATGACTTATTTTATGCATCTTTAGTCTCCACACTAGATATGATTTTCTATGAATAGTGCAAGTGTGAGATATGTTTCCAATCATACCACAAGAAAAACATTTTACTCCAAAAAAAAGAAAATTTCAAATTATTAATGTAATCTTGTCTTTTCCTAGGTTTTATGATTTTTATCTTTTTGATAGGATTAAAGAATTATTCAGGTGTAGGTGGAATCATCTTCTTTTCATATGCATTTAATTGTTCTTTAAATAATGTGTTGGCACTTTCTAATACATCATTATCAACTTTCAAATAATGTTCTCGATTATAAGATTCATCCATAAAAGTTTTATAATCTTTTTTTTTCAGTGTTGGATGATTTCAACAACTCATGCTGTTTATTTAATTAATCGCACTTATCTAACAATTTTATGTGGTTATTATCAATTAGTGCGTGATCTTTCCTAACGATTTCATGCACTTTTTGTAACTCTAGGAAATCTAATTTAACCTAGCATGCATTTTCATGAGATTTCTATATGTTGTATGAATCTTTTTAGAAACATCTAAAATTACTAGATGCGCCAAGAGGGGGGTGAATTGGATGATTAAAAACTTCTTTAATGAAAAGAAATATCTTTTTATGACCTTATGCGAAAGCGAATTTCATTCATAATAAAAAGATATGTAATCAATTTCATTCACGCAACTAATCATAATAAAAATAAATGCGGAAATAAAGTGCAGAAAAAATAATGGAAAGAACACACCAATTTATAGTGGTCGATCTACCATACCTACGTCCACTCCCCGGAGGACCCTCCGAGGATTACACTAAACCTTTAGTGATTCTCCTTTATCCCCACAGCTTAGGCAGAGAAGCCATTACACAATCACTTCCACCTTCCCCGGCTGCGCGGGGAGCCGGTCCTTTGACACCAATTGAGATCTTCTTCTTCCTAAAACTTCCTTTCAAAACGAAACTTGAATTCGATGGTACTGAGGTGTGAAGCTCTCCGAGCAACCGTGATATCTCCTTCACACTCCCTGACACCCCCTCCAAGGATTTTCTCCTCTCTCTCAAACTTCCCCCTTTCCTCTCTCCCTTTCAAGTCCTCTCTTCAAGTTTTCTCAAAAGAATGAAGACACAATGGCTTGTCAAGACTACTTACAAAAGTCTTATGAGAGTTGCTTAAATAGAGGGCTCAAAAAACCTAAAAATACTCAATCAGCCGTCAAATATCGTACCGTTATTGATCTAAATATCGTCCAGTAGATTGCAAGAGAATTGACCTGTTAGTACTGTACGATCCAGTTAGTACAGTACGATCCAGTTCGTACAGTACGATCCAAATGACAAATTTCAACCGTTTTGATTGCATAATCTCAGGATTAACTTAGGCAATATTTCAAACATTGTACCGTACAATTATGATCGTACAGTACGATTATATAACTATTCAAATTCAAATTTTAGCCTAATTTAATGGACGGCGGGCTTTCTAATTATAACAGATCGTATAGTACGATGTGGTGATCGTAAAGTACGAGTAGTTATATTCAAAATTAATTTTTCTAGAAAAAATAAATATTTTAATTTATTTCTATTACACCAGATCGTACAGTACGAAATAAATTCATACAGTACGATGAATATAAAAGTTAAAATATTTATAATCATTTTTTGCTCCCTCTGTGTGTGTGCATAATCAACAAACTAACATACATCATTATAAGTCTTGACTCAATAAATGAAAATTACAGACTCATTTAATACGACCAATTCTACGCAATCTTGAGCCTTGAATATTCAAAGAATGGTGCATGATGTACCTGAAATATTAGTTAACATAGAAAGAAATATGCACTGCAAATACAAGGATAAATAAAATATTAATAAATATTATTTGTTATCATCAAAATCATAAACTCGGAAGCCCGAGTTGCAACAACATCAAATAACTCTTCATAGATTAAGTCACATACCTTTTCTTGGTCTAACTGATTAAGATTATTGTCCATTAAGTACAGATTGGTGACTTCTTCTTCCTTTTATATTTCTGATGAATCCGAAGCTGAGTCTGCCTAGAAAGCTCTCTTAAATCTCTTCTTGTCCTTCCTCATATTTATTTTCTCCTCCACCTTCTCCTTGCTAGGAGCGGCTTTAAGATTAGGGCAATCTGACTTAATATGTCTAGATTTCTTACATTCGTAGTAAATAAAATTGTTAGAAACCATAACATTTTTGTAGAACTTACTTTTATTCCACTGCTGCCATCTCCTTTACTTCCTTTTTAGAAAACTTCTGAATTTCCTTATAGTCAAGGCAATGTCATCCTCATCCTTAGGCTGTGACTGATCACTCTCCTTGTCATCCACTTTTAACGCTATGTTCTTCTCCATATGCTTCTCTCATGCATCAATCTGTCTTTGAGTCACTCCTTTCTAATAATAAATTAATGATCTAAGAAAATCATGAATGGAATAAATATTTTATTCTTTCGACTCTATAATAGCAGTAATTTAAGCATCATAAGTAGTTGGCAAATAATAAAGTATTTTATTTACTTTTTATACATTCATTAATTCTTTACCTAATGCATGCAAGAAAGTGACAATTTGAATGAATCGTGTGTACATGTCAGATATGAATTCATTTAGTTTCATATGAAATAATTCATAATCATGTAACAAGATATTTAATCTAGATTGTTTCACTTTGTTAGTCTCTTCATATGTGAGACAAAGTATATCCTCATTTTTTTTCACTTTTATAAGTAGAAACACGCATGTAATCTTCAGACTTAAGTGCACAAAAGAAATTATTCAAACATTTTGTGTTTAATTATGCTAAGTTTCATTCTTCTATAGTCCAATCAGCAAAGGGTATTTCTATTCTAATGCCATATACAAGTTTAGTTGGCCTATTGTACCTATCATGAACTAAAATCCACTTGTGATAGTCGAGCGATTAAAGAAAAGTGGACATTCGTATTTTCCAAAAATGGAAAGGGATGTTATCAAATAATGGAGGACTAGTGATTGAATACCCTTCAAGCATGTTACGGTTTCCAAAATTAGTCATAATCTTTTTTTAAACAACAATATAAACTTTGATTTTGAAGAAAGCTATGATACCACTTGAAAAGTCTGTATAAGTTATTAGACCAACGTAATTGTCCCAATGCTAACTAAGAGGGGTGAGGGGAGGTGGGGTGAATTGATAATTTAAAAAATCCCTCTTAAATTTTAATAGAAAATTGATTTAATAATTTTAACACATTTAAATTTTCTATAAATTAAACTTTTCAACCACAATAATAAAATGCTACAAATTAAAATACATAAATATATAAATGAACATAGAAATTTATAGTGGGTCGCTCCAACAAGACCTATGTCTACTCCCTGAAGTCTTCCTCCTTAGGAATTACACTATTACCATTGTGACTCTCCTTTTGCCCCCACAGTAAGGCAAAGAAGCCTTTACAGTTTTCCTCTCTTCCACCAATCCTCGATGCGACAGAGTACCATTCATTCTTTCACACCCTCCAAGTTTTAACAGAGTACCGTCGTCCTTTTACACACTCCAAGTTTCAGCAGAGTACCGTCATCCTTTCACACTTTTGAAGTGTCGGCAGAATATTGTCATCCTTTCGCACTCTCTAAGTGTTGGCAGATTATCGTCATCCTTTCACACAATCCAAGTTCAGTAGAGTACCATTGTCCTTTCATACTCTCCAATTTTTGGTAGAGTATCGGATCTTCTCCAAAGATCTTCTCTCGAGCAACTATAAAAGAGATAAAGGAAGAGAATTGACATAAAAACAAAAGAGATTTTTATCTTGAGTAGTCTTGTGAAACCTTCACACTCCACTTACAAGAAATCTCTCTCAAACACTCTCCAAAATCACACTTTCACTTGCTCTCAAAGAAATCACGAAGATGGATTTTTTTACAAAATAGTTTCTAAGGACATTTTATATTAAACACATGAAAAACCGTGTAGAAAATTGAATTTCTCAATTTTGAATGTCTGCAATCGTACAGTATGATCGACATTCGTTCTGGATGAACAGTTCAAAATGGCTCGTATGATCCTATACGAAGTATTTTTGTACAAGTATATCATACAATATGTTATGTATATCATACAGTATAAACAATTATAAAAAATTTTCTATTTATCTAGATGAAAATGTTCCCCATATATTTGTACTCTAGATGTCGTTTGTACGAACTCCAGATCATCTCGGATGAACAGTTATAAAAAATTTACATGCTCATATGGAAAAAATGTTCCCCACAATTTCATACTTTGGACATCATCTGTAGGATATCCATATCGTCCAGGATGAACAATTCAAAAATTTTTCTTGTTCGTATGGACGAAAATGTTTTCCATAATTTCATGCTCTGAATGTCGTCTGTACGAACTCCAAATCATCAAACAGTTCAAAAAATTTTCCTGTTCGTATGGATGAAAATGTTCACAACTTTTTCATACTCTGGATGTCATTTGTACGAAGCCAACTTTGTACAATACGAATAATACTTAGAAAATTTTTCTCGTCCATGGTTTGACAACATGCTTTCTGGAGGAACTGCCTGGCTGAATCATTCTATACTATTGGAAATCGTATTGTATGATTAGTTTTAAAAAAATTCAAGTTTTTATACTCCCCCCAATGTGTGCGTGCACGATTACCTAATTACATTCACACTCTCTCAGAATTAATAAAATTGAAAAATACAAACTCCATTTATAATAAACCCTAATATATTCTTCCTTGAGGTCTTCAACAATCTGGAGTATGATTTCTCTAAAATGTTAGTACACACAAATAATAAAAGCAATATTTTCAATATATGTTAGGAGAATCAATAAGCAAACAATAATATTTAAAATAATAAAAAGCATACATAACATGTAATCATAGTTATGAAAACTAAGATGCAACAATAAATCCTAGGAACTATCCAAGACAACCTTTGTACATTCACTTAGATGGTTTAATAGGACAACCAACTCTTGCCTAGGCTAGGTCGACAATTTGAATTGCATACTAGGTACTTTCTTAGAGAGTTTCTTGTGTATATTTATTTATTTATATCAATCTAGATGTCATACATTTTAAATTCTTTCTAGTGCACTTATGCTCTTAAAGGATAACATTAGAACAATCCGGTTATTACATCACCACTTTGCACTTTCGTATATTTTTATATTCTTTTATAATGCCATTAAATTCTTGCAAAAGTCAAAGTATAATGTATGTAGTAATTATGTATATATATACAAGTCATTATAAAAGTAAAATGACTTTAGATTGATTTGTATAATATATTTAGTTATAAAATATTTAAATATGCACTTATTTATGCATATGCAATTGGGGTTCCAAAAGATGACATCCTTTCCTTAAGAGAATACTCTCTTTTGGAATTCCCTAGAAGACTTGGAGCTTGAAGATCATAAGAAAGTATATTTCAATCTTTATGTATAGTATGATTAGAAACCCAGATTTGTTATGGTGGAGCCTGGCTACCTTTGTTTTCTACAGAGTTTGAGTCTATTATGAATTATTATATAAATGAATAAATAATCTGCATTTATATTTAGTATTTCATTTATTATATTTACTCATACATTGTATCAATATGGGTGAGAAGTTTTTTTTTAGTTTTCTTATGTTTCTTTCGGTGTACATGTTCAAAACTTTATAGAAACATGTAAGCTAGTTCTAGGACGATATAGTACTGGGTACCATATAACCAACCCCTTTTACGCAATCATGCATACTTGCATGCATTTTAATTTTTACAATGAATGTTAAGCAAAACTTTTATGTCCATCATGGGCAAGGTAGCAGGGACTCATTACGTTCAGGGGGATTCTATTTTTTTTTTCCTTTGGATAAGGCCATTATGTTGCTAACATTTCTAAAAAATACTTTTGAATCAATAGGGATTGGGTACAAAATGACACTTAAGATTTTGTTAATATTTTTAACTTTGAATCAACTCTTGAATACTTTTATGACCATCACGGGCAAGGTAGAGGAGACTCATTACCTCTAGATTATGGAGTGGTATTCAATAGGGATTGAGTATAAAATGACCCTTCATATTTCATTATGGATTTTATAGTAGATAATTTGAGAGGACTATTCAGGTATTGGAGGATCTTTAGATACTTTGTATTCTAGATTTTGGGGATAGTTTTTTTTTTTTGAATGGTTGCATAACACATTTTATAACATGAATAAAGAAGATATTATAATGAATAAGATGCAATGTGAATAATAATTAGCTGCCCAAAAATGATTACTTGAATAACTACATTAGAAGTAAGGGAAATAATAGCTCGACATGAGATAGCTAACCCCCCATCCTATGCACTTAGATTGAAGTGCAACTCAAGTGACATGGACAAATATGAAGCACCATGTCACTTCCAGCTCAGAAAACATAATATCATTCAGTTAAAGGGGATGTATCTCTGTCGCCCGAGTGAATGCAAAGGCTATCGATATCAAAACTTTTAGATTTTAACTTACTTTATAAATCCTTGAAGATTAATCTTTTAGAAATAAGTTGATGATCCACATCCATATAAATTGTCGGTGCCATAATTTCCACTCTTTACTGTCACTTTAAGTTGATTCTAGCAATCAATTGAGGTTGGATAGACTAATTTCCAATCCAACCATAATTGGATAACCTATTTGATGTATGATGAGATATCCTTATTGAGATATCTGATAATGGTACACTGTGCTTTGGCTTCTCCCATCTTTTAGTCACTAGATTCCATGAGCCATCAACCTCTTAATTTTTTATAGATTGAATGTTTAAATTTCCCATATTGAGATCACCAACTTAGGTACTAGGTACCTTTTCTTCAAGATTTTATTGAAATGAATGGTTACTTGAAGCAATCTACATATTTATTTTCTTCAGTTTGGTATCACTATTCATGTTTCAAAAAATTTTGTATTATTTTCTAGAAAAAGTATTCCAAGGGCTATAATGATTATCTTTATGCACCACCTTCTGATTTGAGAAATAAAAAGTGTTTTTATTCACTTCACTTTATAATACAGTATCCTTTAGCTCCGATCCAGAATATGTATTTGTTGAATTGACATTTCTTGATTGGGTTGGACAATTAAGAAATTTATGACCAAAAAAACCCCACTTGAAACATAAGGTAAATATCTTCATACTCCACAGTTTGGAAGAATTGTCCATGAATACCTTCAACCCATACTCGCATTGGAAGCTTCTTTGTAAGATCAATTCTTACATAAATTCCAGCATATGCATTTCTTCCTAAAGTGTTAGTTATGAGAGCTATATTCCTTTTGTCCCAATAAGCAAGAGGGAGTTGAGGAAACTTAAACTATTCTACAAGAGACCATTTAATTTTCACTTGATTATTCAAAGACACATGCAAGAGACCCGACAACCCAACACCCTCCCCACGAGAGCATTTTCATATTCTCTAACATTCTGATCGAAAGCATTAATGTTGGGTGAAATTGTGACTCCATCTTTTGATATTGTAGAATTATCTTCCACCTGATTAATTAGATTGACTTTAGGCTTTAAAAAAGCATTAAATGAATCAAATATCCGGTTGAATTGTCTTTCTCAAATTTTAACTTGATACTTGTTTAAGTGTAAATTACGTAATTTTATTATGCTAAAATTCATTGAAAATATATTATTTTAGTTGAGTTTATGCATAAATGTTTTTGGAGAAGGCTAAAATTTATAAGTGTTGAACTAGCACCATAACACGCACATATTTTATGCCATAACAATTTCATCTACAATGCCCCAACACCTACTTCAGATAATATAATGCAGGTTGCTTTAAAATTTAAGGAAGATCACTATTATAGCAAAGTCATGGTCATCTCCGCAACACATCACAATAGTGTTACACCAGAAATCCATGCCTCAATACTTGAATCCCAGAGAATTTTAACATCAATGGATCGATCATCATAATGCTACTGCATTAGATTGCACTTTCAAGAAGAACAACACTCTACTTTTAGAGTGCCATAGTGAAGCAGATGCCAAAATGAGAAGCCACACTAACTCGGCTAAAATAAGCATCGTTTCTATTATTAACTATGTCAGATTAGCAAAACATTGCAATAGAGTAAGCCTAACAGCACTAAGGTGCTAATTTGGATAATATTTGATATGAATCTATTTTTTTTTATTTTCTTAATTTTTTTTATTTCTTGAGTCTAAGACATGTAAGGTTGTATGTTGATTTGGCAATCGTACACACACACACACTTGTTGGTGGAATTTTGAAAATAAGTTTTGAAAAATATTAGTTTTCTTTGGGAATTTTGAAATTAAAGTTAAATTCTATTTCTAAAATCAAATTATCCCGTTGGAAAAGGTATATCACCTCCAAAGGTGAAAATAGAATTTCAGGGCAGGATTCAGATTTAGAATTTTGAATCTCATCTTGAATATTGTGACTAGATGCTAAAGAGAACTTCGTATGACCCCAAAGGGTTAAAGTGAAGTTCAACTAAATATCCAGCTATAATAGTCAAGAAGGGTGATCGTTAAATTCATATCCAAAGCTCCATCAACAAGAGATATATCTCCCCAAAGGGAGAAAATATCGCTTGATGATAATTCTTCGAATATGATGATAACGATCGCTAGTATTTTAATTTTTCTAAAGAAATATAATTAAATTTTGAAAATTCAATTTTAAAAATCAGGTGCGTGTGTGGTTCTAAATCTCCCACGAGCGCAAGCCCTCATAATTAATTATATCGTAGGAAGACAAAGTACCCTATGAAAACTCTCGATTAAAATAGTGGCAAAATTTTGTTAGATTTTCTAGGAATGATATAAAAAAGAGGAGGTAAATTTTAGAATCTCAAAAGGGATTGGAGCAAGGATGGGAAGTTATTAACAGAATCAAGGGAAGAAACGTAGGGGATACTTTGAGATTCCAGAACCATACGGAAGTGTCCCAGTTTAATCTAAATATTAGACTTTACATTTTGGATTAAAATGAGATTTAATTAAAGTTGAGCATTTTATTAGAAATTTGGGATTATATTCCCAGAGGTTGGGGTCTTATAATCAAAGATCTATCCCAAATCCTAAATCTAATTTTAGACACTGGACCATAGTCGTCTGAACCTAACTAATGCGGTGTAAGATCTGGACTTACCCCGGCCTGGATTGGGGAGCCACCTAACCACCTAATTAATTTAAAATACAAGAGTTCGATCTTTTATGAAAGAGTGGTAGGTACATTTTCTTTAAGGTTTTGGAGAGCTGGAGCTGATATCTAGAGATTTTTCTAATTGGCCCCTTTGACTTATATTAGTTGCATAATGCTAAGGACTAATGCAATTAAAATTTAAACTCTTTTAAATGTATTTCTAATGCAATTCATGATAGTTGACAACTTCAAATTATGGATGCTTGAAAGTTAAAAATAGGCCTAGAAAATAATTTTTTAGAAGATTGGGCTTCCCCAGGTCCGGCACCTCATCCTCATAGGTCCGATTATCCGGACTCTACCCGTAAGCGGGGAAGGGTCTAAAATAAGGAGAGAAAAAGTGCAAAATATACATGTAACCCCGGGGTCAATCCCCTGCTAATTCCCTATATTAGTTATCTTTCTATGTTGTTTAGACTCGCTAAATTTTAAACTATTTTGATTATGAGTACAAAACTTTCACACCCTTACGAGTCTCATGAATCTAGGCAAAAATAAAAGTGACACACAAATGTCAAAAAACTAAAAAAAATAGGTAATTCTATATGCAATCATATCAAAATATTAAATATAAATGAATTAATTATTAAATATCTATAGGCAAATTGCCTTGCTTATTACAAACCAGGATCTTGCAGAAAGTAAAGTGGTCGGGCACCACTGACAACAACTCAGATTCTAAACTTAGTAGAGACGCAAGTGGCTTTGAGTGGGATACTCTTTGTCTTCAGGTCTTCAGTCTTGTTCTTCTTCAGGCTCCTTGGACTCTTCATAGTAATTACCCAAATGGATAAGAGGGCTCTTCCTTTAAGGGGAAGGCCACTCTTTCCTCTTTGGGAAAGGAAGAAGTGATTCAAATTTGGATCTCTAATTAAATGGAAAAGGGCTACTCCCCTAAGGGGTGTCCTTTTCTCTTTGGAATCCAACCTTTGGATCTATGTATCCCAACTCAAAACTCCACTTTCACAATACTTGACTTTTGCACAAATTATATTTTTATAAAAATGAAAATTCTAAACTCTCATGCAGGGTTATCCTAAGCAGTTAATAAATCAAAAATATATTCCCAAGCAGTTATATATGTGTAGAAAAATAAATAAACACACTGTCCATGCTCTTTTTATTACATAGAGGCTTAGCAGTTGAAGTACCTATGCAAGCATATTTATAATTAATATTTACTTAGCCCCCTTTTTTATTGCCATATATGAGCGTGGCCACCTATAAAAAACTATGTGAATATCCAGATTGTTCTTATCCTAAGGGTAATCTAGTTGCCAAATACATCAATCATCCATAAAGTGCATTAAAAGTAAGCAGACACAACAAGTATATTCATCCACGCCATACAGTAAAACCACAAAAAATCTGACACAAAGCAGAAAAGTAAACACCGGTCTAACCTAGGTCTAGAGTTCGTTGTCCTAGCAAATCATCTAAAGTTTGTGTAAAAGGTCGTGTGGCTAGGCTAAATCCAAAGCGGGGTAAGTTAATTAAAGTAATCTAAAATTTTGAATTTGTCAAGGCTTAAGGGGAGGTTTATATTAGAGTTTAAATATTAATATATTAAGAATTTATTTGAATATATTTTAAGGGTTAAATAATTAATACCTTTATTTCACACCGAGACTGTGAAGTTTATTTCACCTTTCTTGGGGCTAAGCTAATAGCCTCGTAGGCCTGGGTTACCTAGTAGTAGTAGGGTTGATTAAGTTAATTAAGTTGGTTGAAATTAAGGGATGGATTAATGTTAAAAAGAATTGGTTACTGATTTTAAAGGATTGGTTCAACATTTTAATAATCAAGTTAGAAAATTTTGGAGTTTAGAAGAATTAGTGAATTTTAGGAATTATCTAAACGCACTAAGGGGTTAAAAGTTAACTTTTAAAATTAAAGTGAATTCTATAAGTTTCAAATTTTTAATAAATATTAGACCTTATTATGAGTTGTTAGATAGTTAACACACTCAAATTGGAGTTTTTTTATGAAAATTTGTGATTTTTAGAAGTTCTGACCCGATTTTGACCTATGGTGAACCTAATTGTTTACTTTTTGACTTTGACCAAATTTTGGAGGTTTGAAATTTTTAGAAAATACTAGATTTTAATTAGATTCATTAGCCTTTGAGTTTAATTGGTTTGAAATTTTCTACAATTACTTATGAATTTTAGAAATTTGGGTATTTTAAGGATTTATTTAATAGTTATAATTAAGGGGCCTTTTAATGATTTGAACCCAAACAATTCCTAAACTCCTTGAAATCTGCTCCAAAGATCATAAATAATCTAAGGAGAGATCAGCAACTGTTTAAAGAATTTTTGGGATTTTTTTAATGATTTTAATTAATTAAAATTGGTTAAACATTTATTTTTGGTTAAAATTAAATTAAGGTTGAGCTTGGTGTCAAATTAAAAGGAGTTCAATTTCATTGATTAAGAGTTCAATTATGGTTGATTAGAGGTATTATGGATGAATTTTAGAATTAACAAGAATTGTTGGTGAATTAATTAGGCTCTAGGTCATTTCTAAGGGGGAGATTTTTTTGGCTCCTAATTGGTGGACCAAATAGACACCAAATCCATTGAAATTTGGACCATGAGATCACCTAATCTCAGGGCCTAAACACACTAGATTTGAGCCCAAATGGAATTCTCTACCGGGGCTAACCAAGCCACCTAAGGTGATCCCTAAGTCACCTTAGAAAAATCCTAGGGAGTTATCCTAGGGTTAGATTGGGGAAAAATCACTGGCCCTAAACTTCTTATGCTACACATTATCATCATACTCAAAATCAGATCCTAAACCTCATTAGATGGACCATGATTCTAATTTGGATTTAAGGGTCAAACCATGACCCTTAAACCAAAATTGGCATAATAATGCCCTTAGACACTTTAAATAGGGGAGATAAAATTTGGAAATGTCTAAGACATGCCTAAATTCATTCCCTCAAGATTTCAGGCTCTCGTGAATTTAATTTAATCAATAAATGCAATAATTGATAAAATATTCAAATCAAAATTAAATTTAATACAGATGTAATTAGAGCCTAGAACCATAGGGCTTTTATAGATCTCCCTGAGATCTTTTCAATAAGCCTAAGAATGCCTAATTTGGTCAAATGTGTAGGGAGATATTAATTTTTTAAGTTTCCCATTATTTTAAATTTAATTAACCCGGGATTACACAGTCAGCGGGCGCTTTTACATACGGTGCGCCCTGATTGGTGAGCCAATTATTAGAGCTGACTGTGTAATCATGGAATTAATCCTAGCAGTCGGATCAAGGATCGAACGGATACGATTAAATGGCTTTAGAACCGTAGGATCGAACACGGACCGTTGATCCTGATCAACGGTTACGATTATATCTTCAACCTCCTGCCATTTCCTGAAGCCATTGAGTTATTCCGGCGTGATCCGAATGATCGAGCCAGCAGATTCATGCCAAATTTCATGTGAAGCATCACTATGATGGAAACCTTCAATCTAACGGTGGAAATCCGTTGGAGTGAATGTTTCCTTCACATTTGACCAGGCTACCTATCTAGGGAGCTCGGGAAGGGGTTTAGACCTTAGAGAAGGGCTCAACGAATGAGTTTCTCTATCAAAAAGCTTTAGGGGATGAAGGCGAGCAGATCTCCTTCAGACGTTAGGATCAGAGGATTGCTGAGGTATGACTTCGAGCGGAGTGTGAGATGTTTTCGCTGGAGTTTGCTTGAACGGATTTGGCAGAGTGTCTGGGAGACTAGGAAATGAGAGAGGAATTATGAGGGAGCTATGGGGAGTGATTTCAAAAACTTGGAATCAAATCACAGCCTCTAGAATATACTGCCCTATTTAGCTTACTCCCACAAGATTGGACGACTGGGATTGACTGGGAGAAGCTATGGATCACCTTCAGGTGGACAAGTGGCTCATCCTAATGGCTCATGAGCTCATGGCAGTAAAGCCCAGGCTTTGAAAGCCTTTGGACAGAGCTCGAGGATGGGAGGATCATCGGAGCTAGTTCTCTATCACCTCTTGCCATTACTGACCAAGGACTGGGTCAGGCTGATCTGGAAAGGTTGTTGGGAGCGTGGCAAGCTCAATGGTGAGCACAATTGGACCTGAGGAAGTCCTATTCAGTGGTAGAGCTCGAGTCAACCAAAACCTGCTCGGTTTGGGTTGATTTGAGCTCAGCCTGGGTCAAGCCAGATCTTGGGCTTAAGGTGGAAGATAGGTCTAGGTCTGGTCCACCCACTGCAAGCGACAATTGGGTTCAATCTGGCTTAATTTCAAAAATGGTTCAGGTTGATCCAAATCTGCACGGTTTGGGTCAAATTAGGTCCAACCCAGGTAAGACTAGACCCTGGGCTTGATGTGGGAAGTGGGTCTGGGTCTGGTCCACCCAATGCAAGTGGAAATTAGGTTCAAATAAATCTAAGATGGAAAATGGCTCGGGTTCAAGTGGTTTTGACCACTTTGAGTTAACACAAAGGTTGACTCAAGTCAACCCAAGGCTTGGGCCAGCTTGGGCTAGTAGGTGAAAGGTATTGCACATGGTTGACTTTGTTAATCAGGATAAAGTGAGTGTTTCAATGAAGTGTTAAGAAGGTATTAAATATAAATCCAAGGTCTAAGTTAAACTGAATGTTGAAAATAATCATATTGTATACTTAGGGGTATTTTGGTAATTTTGCCTCTAACTATAGTCAAAGGGTTGACCATCACCTAATTTTGGTTTTGAATGAATAAAATAAAATTTTGAAGAGTTCTAAAGGAAGTGACTTAGTTTAATATAGATCAATTAAGATGCCAATTTCTTTGAATTTTGGACATATTTAGTATTTTTAGATAAATGGATAAAATCAAGAGAATTGATGGTAACCAATGGTCAAAGATAAGTCAAATCCATTCAAGGGCAGTCTTAAAATGATTTGGTTCAAACTCAAGGTCATCGACATGGGTTTAGTCAAGTTTAGCTAATGAATGGCATGGTATGAAGTTTATGTGTAATGGTTTTGAATTTAGGTTTGATTTAGGTTTTAAAATTTGGAAATGAATAAAGGTGAGGTAAGAGGTTTACTAGTGTCATTAAGAAGTATTCTAAGAATGTAATTTTGTCGAAAACCAGATACCTCCTAGAGTCCCTATAGGCTAGGTCTAAACTAAGCTAGGAAACCTAGCACTATATATGAGAGATAGGAAGAACTTGACCTTCTTTAAAATGAGGTTGACATGGGGAGGCACTGCTTATACAAGATAGTGAAGCCTCTCTTAGGAGAGGTATTAGAGAAGAAGAAGTTAGGCAAAGAGCAATTCATATTTCTGGAGGGGCCTTGAAAATTAATATATAGGAGTATACCTTTATATAGGACAATATTTTATTGGAGCCTGCAAAGGGCGAGACACTCCCTATACAAGATAATGGAAGGTCTCTCTTATGAGAAGAATGGGATAAGAAGAAATTGTGTAAAGTTTATTATATTTAAGGAGGGACATTGGAGCTTGAAAGGGGGATACACAATGCCTAACCAAGAGAGTGTTATATTATAGCCTACTAAATTAAGGGGGACACCACCAATACAAGACAGTGGAGGGCCTTTCTTGGTAGAAGAATTGGAGAAGAGAAGAGGGTGTAAGTATCTCCCCTTTGAGGACGTATTTATACATTAAAAGTGTGAGAGGTACAAATATTAAAGAGAAGGATTGGAGTTACAAAAATTAAACCGAGAGAGTTATACAAGTTAAAGAGGAGTTATAAAAATTAAAGATAGTAAATTACAATAATTAAAGAGGGGATTAAAAAGTTAAAGAGATAGAAGTTAAAAGGAGTGGAAGTCAATGAAGTTGAGGTTAAAGAGTACGAAGTAAAAGAAAAAAAAGTTTAAGAAATAATCTAAAAAAGTTTTAAAAAATTAAAAATTTAAAATATATTTTTTAGATGTAACAAGCTTCAACATCCAAAACAAAAGGGGGCAAATGATATTTCTAAGAAAACATTATATGATTGGCACGAATCTTTAGGCAAAATTTAAATTGAAAACTTTCAAAATTAAATTTAAGATCATCTGAATTTTAATTTATGCAAACTTATAATCAAATTGAATATCTCAATAAGTCGAACCCAAAAGTGGTTCCAATCAAAGCCTAAATGAGACCAAATTAATTAAGGACGTGATGAAAAAATGCAACTTCAAACATTTTTTGGATGACCAAATGATCCCAAATTTCAGCATTGTTATTGTCAAATTAATCTTCTCGACGAGCCCAAGATTACATAATTATGACATTATTAAAGCACTTAATTGTTGAAAAAATGATTCATAATAAAGAAAATCAATATAGACTATATGATAGTGTCTTTTGAATTCTGATTCAAATTACTTGAAGGACTATCCCAAAAAGTCTTTAAATAGATCATCATTCTTCACATTAAGAAGAGGGAGGAATTGTGGAGAGAACTAGAGAGCTATTTTGCATTTACCAGTTGTCAACGCCAATGACTACGACCAGCCATCACAGTCGACAACAGCTATCAACCATAGTTATGCCATCATCTCCAAACTCCTACGAAAATATAACCATATTATTGGGTATTAATTGTTTGCTAGTGGACATCAAATTTTTATAATTCCTATTTATAAAGAAAATCAAGCTATGTTGTTAGGTATTAACTATTCATCTCTTAACACTTGATTTCTACAATCACCACATGAAAAATCAAATATTTGTTCTAAAATAATCCCATTTTCTTCAACTATGAGTAAGGGGAGATTTTTGTATGTCCTTCTATATAGTGTATTTTTCAATTGGATCAGGCCACAAGATTTTCCCCTCTCGAATTTTTACATAAAATGTATTTTGTTCTTGCATCTTTTATTTGTGTACTGAATTTTTAGAAAAGATACCTACTCAATATATTAAAATTTTCTATCATATTATATATTAAATATATTTATTTCTCTCGACCACGATGGAGGTTGAACAACCCATAATACTTTCCAGTATGCCCCATTTCCATTAAGGATGCATGATCTCCTTTCTCCACTAAAAGGCCATTTTCGAGTAGAACAATAAGGTCGCAGTTCATGATGGTGTTGAGCCTATGTGCAACCACCACTGTGGTCTTTCCTCTCATCACCCTCTCCAATGCCTCCTTCACAAGTTTCTCTGCTTCGCCATCTAGCGCACTCGTTGCTTCATCCAGGAGCAATATACTTGGATTTCTAAGTATCGCCCTCGCAATCGCAATCCGTTGTTTCTGTCCGCCGGAGAGTTGCACCCCTCTCTCCCCACAATTTGTATCATAGCCATCCTTGAGCCCACATATGAAGTCATGAGCATTCGCCGTACGCGCAGCGGCCTCCACCTCCGCATCGCTTGCTCCCTCTGATCCATACAAAATATTCTCCTTTATTGTCCCGATGAACAAAGTTGGCTCTTGCCCCACCAATGCAATGTGTCTTCTCAATGATCGCAAATGATAGTTTTTAATGTCTTGGCCATCAATACGCACCTCTCCATCTAGCGGGTCGTAGAACCGCTCAATAAGACTGATGATAGTAGACTTGCCGGAGCCGCTAGGGCCAACGAGTGCAGCGGATCGACCTGCCTCGAATGAGATGGAGAAGCTTTTAAGGACCAACACTCTGGGGCGAGATGGATAGGAAAAAGAAATGTTACTGAGCTCAATTTCACCCTTGATGGAGTCGACTTTATGACCCTCATGATAATCTGGCTCAATCTGGGTGGCTCTTTCCAGAATGGATAGTATAATGGAAGCTGAGCCTACACCATTAATGAGGTCCATTGTCATGGCACCAGCTTCAGCTATTATGCGGGCACTTCTGAAGAGAATGATAAAAGTTTGCAAGAAAGCTTTAGTAGTAATGGATCCCTGGGAAAGCATGATGCCACCATACCAAAAGGGTAGGGCCCATGAGCAGATAATGATGCCATTCGCGGAGCCAATTACTATGCCATCAAGCAAAGAGTGTTGAATGCCTTGCCGACGGGGCTCAGCTAGTGTCAGCATGAAGAGGTGGAGGATGTGCTCTTGAGAAGAGAAGGCAGTGATAGTGCGAATATTTCGAACAGCTTCCATGGCTAATCTATTGCTATCTAACTGTGCGTTCAGTCCCTTGTGCCATGATATCTTCAACAGCACACCTTTCATGTAATAGCATGCAATGAGAATCGGTTGCACGGAAATCATAACCAATGCAAATTTCCATGCAGTTGCAAGCCCCACAATATATGAGATCAATATTATGGATAACGTCTGAATCATAAGTGACAATCGGTCTCCAACTAATGATTGTAAGAAGCGAGCATCTTTGGATATCTTTGAGCAGATGGCCCCACTAGAGTTCTCCTCTTGATCAAACCAGCCAACTTCGAACGTCAACATCTTATAAAGCATACCCTCTCTGACACTTTTGGTCAAATAATGACCCATGATGGAAAAACTGCGGTCCATGAGAATGTAAACAGCAAAACCAAACACTGAGATTGCCAAAAGGATTATGCAACAAGTTCTTGTCTTTGCGGTAATCTCTGACTTATCCTTCTCAAAATAGATTGACAGTACATTAGTCATGGTGTATGAATATAATGAGCTGGGTAGTCCATATAGCGCAGCACACACACACCCTAATAATGTGTAATGCCAATTTGGCATGGTCATGATTAGAAGTCGTCGGAATGACGGTGCACTTCCTTTTGTGCCTCTAGCATTTTCCAATTTGTCTCTTACCCAACTATCTTGAAAGGACATGGTTTGGCTTGACAATGAATCATAGCTTTGGTTACGAATAAAGTTTTTGTTGCTTACATGGGAGTAAGGAGATTTTGGCGGGGGGTTAGCTTCAGTGGCATCCAGTAAGTGAACAGCGTGTTGGGATTCTTGAAGGCGAACAAATTGGGAGTAGTGACCATCAGGGAAGCTTATGAGATGGTTATGAGAGCCGGACTCGATGACTTGACCGGAATGGATGACAACAATGGTGTCGGCACGACGAAGTGTAGAGAGGCGATGAGCGATGACAATAGTTGTGCGACCGATAGTAACAGTATCAATAGCTTCCTGAATGTCGTGCTCAGACTTGGTGTCTAGTGCGCTGGTGGCCTCATCCAATAGAAGTATCTTCGGTGATCGAATGATAGCTCGTGCAATGGCAATCCGTTGCTTTTCACCGCCAGAGAGTTGAACCCCTCTTTCACCAACCTTCATGGCATTAACAAACATCATTACCAAAAAAATCACCAATTTAGTGCATCCTAACAAATTGAAGTGCAGTAATACGAAAGTTCGATGGATAAACTGTCTGGCAAAAATATGAATTACTCTACTTATTTCATCGCATTATTATTTAAAAAAACCTTCATATATTTGTTGAAGAAATTCTTGAAAGAACTTTCTATAATAATTATTTTTAAATTATGATTTTTATTTTAAAAATAAAATTTAATCAATATAAGAAAGTTATGAAGGAAGATAAGAAATTAGAAAAACAAAATTCTATAAAAAAATTCATTAAAGGTTTCATCTTCCCAGCTTGAAAATTTTCTCACTGTTCCTTATGCAAATTTGTATTAGGATCCGATTCACCGTACCCCTTTCAATTGAGAATGAGTGCTATATATTTATTGATTCATGCACGCATATTTTCATACATTTCATACATTTCAATATGAACAGATGAATGATAAAACTATATATATACAAATGCGTGCAAAAGATTCTCCAATTAGAGATCATATCCCATTTAAAATTTTAATTAGAATGGACTTTAAATCATTAAATCTACATGTTTTGAGGCAGGCAAAAAAAGTTATTTATATATTACACTCATTTTAAAGCATTCACTTTTATCTTCTTTTCTAGCAAGCACATCCCGACACAAGGCGTTTTCTTTGCCTTAAAGGCTAGTCCTTATTTATTAGGTAAACTAGATTGAAATTGTCATTAATGTTGGCTAGTTGCTTCTATGGGCCGATTAGTTTTTGTAGAGTATGATTTTTTCGATCAATAGTGTTGTACTATTGACTCAATATTAATTTCCTTGGTTGAGAATCGTAGCATTGTAAATCCAGCACCATGACACTATAGTTCTAGTTCTGGGATAAAAATCTCAGTGCAACAACACTGTAGTTCCAGTGTCGCAGCACCATAAACTAATTTCTACCATGTTGTATGTTTAGCTCCACGAAGTTGTGAGCCCATTTTGAGATGGAGGAGTCAGCGTTGAGGTGTGCTGTGTCAATTTTCTATTTATTTATTTAGGAGTTGTAAGTAATTGGAGGGTATAACTCTTATGCATCTACATCTAAAGATGGTTGACATGAATGTGAAATGAAGATGAGAGAGTGAGTGTGGACGATCTATGCAAGTTCTTTCATTTTTTATAGTGGATCTATTGGTGTGGTGTGACTTTATGGGTTTTTATTTTTTAATTTTTATTTTTCATGCTAAATCTTGGTGTTCTTTCTTCATTGTTGTTTTCTTTTCTTGTTTGTTTCGTTCTTTGTTTACTCACAACATCTAGTATCAGAGCCACTTTATTTGGTTTAAGTTGGAGTAATTGTTGATAAAATAAAGTACGACATTGAGAAGTTTAATGGATTATACTTTTGGAAGATTTAAATTGAAGATATGCTATATTAGAAGAAGCTATATTTTTGGTTGGATGGCATCACCAAGAAAACCTTAATTGATGACTATGGAGGGATGTAAAGTACTTTATTGGAAAACCTTATATACTTTCACTTTCCTTGTCTATTGCTATCAACATTATTAATGAGAGGATTACTATTGATATCATGGGTGTACTAAAAAAGATGTATGAAAAGCCTTTCTCTTCAAACAAAGTTTTCCTAATAAAGAAATTATTCAACTTGGCAGATAGTAGTTCAATAGTCAAACATCTAAATAATTTAAATACTGCAAAAGTAAGCTATGTTGTATTGGCATCAAGTTTTATGATGAGACTAGGGATTTATTACATCTATCTTCAATGCCAGATAGTTGAATTGGTCTAGTTACTGTAGTAAGTATTCTTTCAGGAATGCAAAGTTAAAAATTGAGGATTATTGTGGGGGTAGTACTAAATGAAAAAGTTTATAGGAAAGGGAATGGTGAAACTTTAAATTCTAGCTTGAATTTTAAAACAAAAGGAAGGGCTTTAGGTGAAAATTCAAGTCGAGGAAGATCTAAATATGTTAAGTGAAAATTAAGTAATATTTTGTTATCTTAAATTATAGTAAAAATATTTAGTTTTAGTTGAAGTTGTGCAGGAAAGGCTTAAGAAACAGAGAAAAACTCACAAGTGTTGAACCAGTACCATATCGCCCAAACAATCAGAATCGTAGCATTTTTAATGCCCCGGTGTTAGAATAGGAAATTGCAATGCCATAGCCCTGGGAAAAATATTAATTAATTCAATGCCCCAATAGAGCCAACGTTTGCATCGCAGCGCTTCATAATGTCTCAATGCCAAAAAGAGAGGCCAGAGGGAGGGTAGATACACATTTTAGAGTGGCTAACCAACATTGTAGAGAGCAAGCAAATAATTGGAGAGAAAAGGAGTATGGAGAGTAAAGGTAACAAAGGGAGATTAACATTTGGAACGATTCATTAAAAGAGTCTGTTTGGGAAGCTTCATTACTATAACTAATGAAATTTGTATTGTTCAATCTTTATTCTATAGTTAAACTCGTAGTTTTGGATTAATGTTGGAAAACCTAATGTAGGTATTAATATAGACTATTCTAATTTAAAAAATCAATGGTTATTTTAAGTATCGCTCATTCGTAATGTAATCTATACAGTGGTCATGTGTAGGATTAATACTTAGTGTGATATATTGCCTTGACGGAGGAATATTAGAATAATTATGAGTATTAAAATAAAACTATTGCATGACTAGACATATGATTTTTAGTGTTCTAAGTTCTATGGAGATAAAATAATTGAATATAGGCTATAAACCTTTCTTTACATCCTTACAAGCTCAATAAAGGTCTAAGGATGCATATGGTTTGATTCATAATTAATTTATGAGTGTCTACTTAGAAAAACTTAAGAGATTTCACAGTCATTAATCCAAAAATGTTATCTATTGGCATCTTATTGTTCTTCTGCATCTCTAAATTCAAAGAGACTTCAAAACTAATTTTCATTTTATAGGATAAATTATGTAGCTAGAATAGACAATACTAGAATAATTACATAGAAACAGAACACCTTCTGGCCAGATTGACACTCTAATATCACATTTAATAGTTGATCGACACGTGCACATGTAACTCGGCTAGACATGTTGACAAAGATAGTGACAGTTGATAAATTGAAGCTATGTTTAGCTTCAGTTAGTCTTTATGAAAGTTAATACAAGGGTGAGCCACACCACTATTTTTCTTTCTATGTCTATGCTATATAACCTTAAAAGAATTGATCACAATTAGTTTTCGAGAGGAAGATTATTAGTTTTTGTTTCTTACTTTGTGACCTAGGTAACTCTGGCTAATTCTTTTAGCAGTCCCTGAGAAGTCATCCAAGAAGAGTGCCATATTGATACTCAGCTAGCAATATTCAATTATTACTTCGAGAATATTAAAGCTTGATTTGAGGTACTTGTCAGCATACCTAATCTACTTGGATAGAATAGTCTACGTGATAATAATACCCATCCATAAGATTGGCATTAAGCTCAAACAATTCTGCCAAGTTGACCATAGCAACATTCGAATACTCTACTTGTAATATTCTCATGTGCAAACTAACTTGCAACAAAGATTTTGGCGCACCTCTAAAAATAAGATCACAATCCAAAACATAGAATATTTTCATTTTCTTTTTTTGAAATTTCTTTTTGGCCAAGTTTTTCATGCAAAATTCTCAATTCCATTCACACTTCTTTGATAATTTTGCGGAATACTCTTTCAAGCAAGGGGATAGCCAAGATTTCTACTCTGTATATTCAAACACAACTAGAAATATGAGTTTTCTCTTTTGATCTTGATCTCTTGAACCCAGCCGTCCCACTGAAGCTCGTTTATCCAAATACAATTAGTACGATTTGGTTAAGTTTAACGTATTAGATTTTATTCAAACATTTTAGTAGTGATGAGTAACTATTTGGCTCAAACAACGAAAAAATATGCTAATAATCTTGATGGAAAGAATATATAAAAGGATGAGATAATCTAGCATAATGTAGAGCAATAATGATCACAACTTCTTTTGATTATGATATATTGCTCATGCTGCCGCCATAAGAGTTAGTCATAGAAATCATAATAATGATGGTAGTCTTAGGTTTAGTTTGGAACAGCTTTTTTATTATTTTCTTAAGCAATTTTTTAATACAAAAATTTTCAATTTTAAAAAATTTTGAACTAAAAAATTATTTTAGAAAGCACTAAAAAGCTGTCACAAACAAAATCTTAGTTATGATTGGAACTATTTTCCACCTTGTCAACATTATTAAAGGACTAATCAATCTGATAACTATGAGAATTTTTTTTTATGGTTCTCTAACTTCTCAACATGCCTTTACTGGTTCATTGGATAATTTTTAGACGTTTTTTTTAGAGAAGATCATCCCACTAAATCCTTGATTCTCTCAATTTTGTTGCAATCTTGGGATTTGCAAGGGAACATCATGAGTTATGCTGGGATAATCAAAACAATAATTAAAAAGAAACATAAATGCCTAAATTCAGTTTTGATCACTTGAACTCAAATTTTTTCTGTAAGCTCCCTCTGCTCCTCCAAGATATGAGTAAGGTTTGACAAGTTTAGTTAAAAAAGATCCACTTTCAATAGACATGTCAAAACTTTTGATCGAACAAAATTGATAGAATATTGAAGTTGGAGAAAGACTGTGCCAACTTTGGTTAGCAATATTGACAATATCCATGAGCACTGGTAAGTTAAAGAATCATTCGTCTAAATATAATCATTATATATGATGAATTTAATAAAATAGATAGTAATTTCATAACTTAAATAAGCATACCAGAGTGGCATATCCTGATGGCAAATGCGTGATAAATTCATCTGCTTTTGCAGCTTTGGCAGCTGTTATAATCTCCTCCATTGTCGCATCTTCTTTTCCAAACAAGATGTTCTCTTTTATGGAGGTTGCAAAGAGCACAGGTTCCTGGCTTACTAACCCCATCTGCGCCCTAAGCCACTTCAGCCTCAATTTCCTTATGTTCACTCGATCCAGTAATATCTCACCGGTAGTGGGGTCATAAAATCTCTGTAGAAGTGAAATCAATGTCGATTTTCCAGACCCGCTCTCTCCCATCAACGCCATTGTCTTCCTTGCCTCTACAATCAAATTGAACCCCTTAAAAACCTCCATGTCTGGCGTGGATGGATACGAGAATCTCACCTCCCTAAATTCCACCTCCCCCTTGAGTTCTCCTATCTGTTCCCCCTCGCTACTCTCTGAGTCGATCATAGGCCTTTGTTTTATCACCTTCATTATTCTCTCTGCGGCACTCATTGCCTCCACAAAGTACTTAACATTGGAAAAACCTATGCCAAGTGCTTGGCCTCCATACACAATGCAAAAGCCAACGCTTACGATTGTGCCTCCTTCGGCACCGTGATGTTGGACTAAGTGGCTTCCGTACCAAAAAATAAAGGCATAGATGGCAAAGATGACGTTGTTGCTACCGATTGCAAGGCTTTTAACAAGATCTTGGCGGAGAAAAAGTCGCACTGAGCAATCAAGTGCTGCTGAGAAAGCTGAAATTGTGTGGAGCTCAGCTGTGGAGGAGTAGACTGTGCGTATGGCCGAGAGTGCCTGTTCTACGATGATTGTAGCCTTGTCATTCTCTGTATGAATCCTGCGAGCCAAACCAAGTAGAACTTGTCCACAGATGAAACCAGGAATGACGAGCAGTAGTAAAGTCGGGAATGCCACCAATGCCAACCGCCATAACAGAATGAATGCAACTACATAATTCCCGATGAAGAACGAGCAGTTCATTATAAAATTGGGGGCCTAGACTAGATATTAATTTGTTTATTGTTAGGAACGAAAATGAAATAACATTGTCTAAATATTAGGCAAGCAAGTAGTAGATCACTTTTTTACCTTCTCACTCAGAACATCCTGTATGACAAGAGAGTCGTTGGAGACCATGTTGATGACCTCAGCGGTGGAGGCCATTTTGACATCGAAATAGCCCACATCTTGTCTCATCACTGCCTTTAAATACCGAGCACGCATCCTCGACGTTAGGCGCTCTGCTGTTATCGTGCAACAGTACCGCTCTGCATTCAATCGATCAAAGGTGAGAAAATGATCTTATCAACAAAAAGATGATGATGGTAATAACTGATAAAATATCAAATAACTTGTTGCTTATTCATTACCAAGGAATGACACAACCAAAGAACCTGCTCCGAGGTAGAGATATCGGCTGGCATTAAGGTTCATGTTGGCGATGAAATTTGGAGAAGAAGGACCCATGCCAATATTGTTGAAAAGTTTAGCAAATAAAACGTACAAAATGGATTGGGAAAGGCCATCAAAAATGGCACCGAGGTAGCCAACAGCAATCAGGAAACAATCGAAAACATCTGCATGCTTGAAGATGCTCATAAAAGATAATAGCAAAGAATTACTCCTTTTCTCCTCCATTTTCTCCTTGCTCTCTGCTCCTTCCACCAGCATAAAGGTTATCACAATATCTATTTGATACAAATTATATAAAAAAATTAACTTGAGAACCACCTCATTTATTTTACATTAAACTCGATCAAAACAAATTAAATAATTTTCAATCCTTTCCTAAATTTTTATCATGATATGTCGACTAAATTAGGCCCACCTACCTCACGTTAATTACAATTAGCATTGAAAAAATCAACATCATCGAATGCATGTGTTTGTCTTGCTACCAAATGAATGCCAGAGATGCGCATATGTCACTGCAAGAAAAGGTTAGACTGAATTTTCTCGGCCTTTTTTTTTTTTTGCTAAGATCAAGTGGAATTTTTGTATTAGAGAATTTGATGACGAACATAACATAACGTTTTGTGCAGTTAGCTTTTGTCGTATTGAATTTGTTTACTGAGCATCATCAACACTTGGAAATGCCACAGGCAAGGCTTGTTGCTTGCACAAAAAACAAAAAAAAATAAAATAAAAAAAAGGATTAGATTCAGTCAAAATTCTGAATTTTTCTATGGAAAGATTTGTATTGACTTTTCTTCATTATTTGAATACTAATTTTAGGTTGTTATGCAGAATAGGGGTATAAACGAGTTGAATTGAGTCAAGTAATGGTATTATCGAGCTGAGCTCGTTTACCTCATCCTGAGCTCTAGCTCGACTCGAGCTCATTTAATGAGCTCGAACTCAACTCGATGTATAAAAATCAAGCACAACCTCGACTCAATTACTCAAGCTCGTTTAAAAAACTCGAGTTCAGAAGATTTCAGATACAAAGGAAGTGGAACAGCTGGGACAAAATGTCTTGATCAGGAAATCTGCTGATTGGGCAGCAGAAAGTATTTTGATGGTGGAACTTCCTGATGGGCATGACAAGAAAAACATGTTCTCATTGCTTCAAACAGTCAATGAAGATGGGAAGGCTGATAGTAAGAATATAAATAGTACCATGGTTGATAGAGAAGAAGGGGAGCTGATAGAGGATGGAAAAAATGCTAATAAAGTGGGTGTTCAAAACACTTTGATGAATAAAGTGAAGAAAGAAGGCAAAGGTGATGGGATTCAGAATGAAGTTGATTGTGTTGTTCTGGAGAAATCGGTCTCTGGTACCCAAAAACAAAAGCTTTTGAAAGAACTTAAGCACTTGGGGCCTTTGAGCAAGTCGACTAGATCCAAAAAATCAGATGCAAATTTTAAAGGTAAATGTGGGGGTCCTTCCCCACCTTTATCCAAATGACTTCTCTTGCCTTTTGGAATTGTAGGGGGGCAAATAAGAGGGAAGCCTCCCTATATTTAAAAGATTTTGTAAAAGAATGGGATGTCTTCTTTGTTGGGGTGGTTGAAACCAAAATCTCTTCTTTTGAGAGATATGAAGTGAATAAATTGTTGGGTGATGATTGGGATTATTTTTTATATCCCTCGGTTGGTGCTTCCAAAGGTATTATGGTATTATGGAAAGTTAATTTTACAAAATTTTCAGTAATATAGGCTTCACCTCAATGTGTGATTGGGGAATTAAGTCTTTTCAATAAAAGTAAGGTTTCTACTGTATATGGAAACAAAAATCCACATTTGAGAAGAAACTTGTGGGAAGTATTAGAAGATAAAAGTGATAAGAATATCCCTATGGTGGTGGGAGGGGATTTCAATTGTATACTTTCACAAAAAGAAAAGAGGGGTGGAAAGAAGTTCTCTTTTTCTCAAGGCCCACAAGAAATGTCTGCATTTATGTCAAGAAATGACCTACATGATGTGGGAATAGTGGGTCCGAAATTTACCTAGTGCAACAACAAAAGTGGAAATGCTCGTATACTTGAAAGGATGGATAGGTGTCGTTTGAACTCCAAGGCATTGAATGAAGCTCATAATGCAGTGGTAAGACATTTGGCACTACAGGAAAAACAGCTCTTACCGGCGGCCATAACCGGCAGTTTATAGGCCGCCAGTTTTACCGACGGTTTGGGCGGCGGTTTAGCCGCCGGCGTTTAACGGCGGCTTACCGGTGCCTATCCCTCATTGTGCCGCCGGTACTAACGGCGGTTATATAACCGTCGCTAAACCGCCGGACAACAATATGGACCGGCGGTTTACCGACGGTGTTGGCCATCGTTGATAAGTAAATTTTGACCGACGGCACAAACCGCCGGTACACCGCCGGTAGAAGCCCTAAAATGAACACCCGCGCCTCGCATTTCATTTTCACTTTTTCCCTCTTCTCTCTCTCGGTCGCTCTGCCCTAGCTCGCCTCCGACCCCTCCTGAACCCCGAATTGACTCCGCCGCCGACGTGTCTTCTCCGGCCGCCGACAGATCAACTCCGGCCGCCGATAGCTCTTCTCCGACCACCAACCTACTCCCTAACCGAAGGTAACCGTCGATCTCTCTTCTCCGGCCGAATTTACTTCAAGCTTTATAAATGAAATGGATATTATAACTAAATTAGCAAATGGAATGTACTTCAAGCTTTATAAGCTCATTTATCTTACTAGCAATTAGGTCATCGGAGACAAGAAGAAGAAGACGAAGTGTGGATTCGAATGCATATTTCTTAAGAGTTAAGAGAGAGAGCGAGAGAGATTCCTCATTTTGTGGGCAAAAAATCATTCATATAACAGAATGCATTTAAAAATGTACATTGCCAAAGAAAATGAGTTGGTGTGAAATCAAAATTTAGG
>NW_021318669.1:365145-379122 GCF_001605985.2 Dendrobium catenatum
TATATCATTCCTCCATAACATCATTATGCCTCCTGACAGGCCCATTGCTGGAACTAAATAGAAACTCCACTTATCTCCCAACATCTTCATAATTTGAGTACTTTCTAAGGTATTGATCTTCATTTCCAACAAACCAACAAAGAACACCTTATGATCCTTGATCACCTCCTTTAGATATAGAGCAGCCTCCACTTTCTTGGCTCCTCTACAATTCCAAAAGAGTAAAGAACTCATTGATTAAAGATGGGGGAAGGGCCCCCAACCTTCTTTACCTTTTCACTCTCCCCTTTCCTATTATGAGGAAGTATGTTACCTGCTCCAAGGGATTTCAATTCCTTGAGAAGTTTAGCTTTCTTTTCCAAAGAGTGGTTCCTTACAGAACTTGAGTTATTCTTAGAATGATCCTTCTTCAATGAGGACCCCGAATTTTGCTTCAAATTTCCTTCCTCCAGACCAATAATAGGCTATATCGGTGATCGTAAGACTTCTCCTTCTTCTGGTTCTCCTCCAGCTTCAACCTCTGAGACCACCACATGCCCTTTTTCTTCTAAATTTGATAAAGAATCAAATTGATTCTGAACCAGCACTGAAGATTCCAACTCCTTACCGACCTTAAGATTGTTATCTGGATGATTACTTTTATCTGTCACCATATCCTCATCATCAATAACATCCTTAACCGGATCTTGATTAACCCCAGCTACCTCCTCCGGCTTATTAACCAGATTAATAGCATTTGAAACAGATTTCTTTTTCTGGTTGGAAGTGCCAATTTTGGGAACATACAACTTCTTCATATGAACTGAAAACTTTCTATTGAAAAATTTCCTGTTATCCATTACTCTATTCACCTTCTTCTTCCCGTGTTTAACAACAGTCCAGGAGCTTTCTTCACCCTTACCCTTCTCAAGCTGAGAGAACGAGTCCACTAGAGTAGGATTTCGACCACCATTAATGACTACATTTGGATTATCTGTATAATCAGAACCAACCTTCTCCTTCAAACTCCTACACATACTTCCAACGTGCCCGGCTTTACCACATTCATTACAAATTTTAGAAATTCCCTCATATTCTACCTTTTGAAAGAACTTTCCTGTTAAACCTTCCACCCATACCCCTTGAGGCAGTTTCAAATCAAGAGGAATTCGTACACAAACACGAGCAAATTCTCTTCTGCTCCATTCAAATAAGTTTCCGTCCAGTATATACGGTTTACCTATCTGTGAAGCAATCCTGCATATGTTGACCTCGTCCCAACATTGCAGGGGTAGGTTGGGCAACCTTATCCACACCGGAGAAGAAATTCCCTTTAAAGAAGTTGGATTGAAATTAGGTGACCATCTATCTAGACCAACCACATGGCCTCTAACCCACCAAGGTCCACCTGCTAATACCTTTTCCACCACTGAAGCATCTTCGAAAGAGCACAGGATCCAACCAAGACCCAGACCAATGTAGTTTGGTAGTTCAAAAGATGTTATTTCCAATGGAATGTAATCAAGTATCAATATTTCTCAGCTTCATGCTAAGAATGAGGCTTAATCTATTCAGGATAAGGTGGTTGTTAAACCTGATCCTATTGAGCTTGAGCAGGATTTATGAATAATAAAGACCATTAGAATTAGTAAGTTCAAGATATTGATGATATTAGACTATATGTTAATAAAGTGGATTGATTATTGGGCTCTAAGGAGGGTAGATATGTCGCTTGGGTTATATTTTCTAATACAGGGAATAAGGTTTATACTAATCTCCTCTAAGAAATTCTTATGTTTACTCAAGAAGATATCAAAGTAGAAGTATAACTATGTTGAATCCATCCATCACTACTATGGTTGATCAATTGAATGGAGATATCAACAGTGAAACTAAGCTAGAGGCCGTAAGTTCTTCTTTTTTGAATTTTGTGGTTCTTATTATAACAAATACTATAAGTATAAGCAAAGTAGGGTTGGTCAAAACTATTAATGAGGGAACTAGAGTTCTTGCAATTGTTGGCTTACCAACAAAAGGAGCTTCTTTTATGAATTAGAGAGAGTTTATTACGCTAAGATAAATCAAACTTTTATTATTTTTATGGTGGCAAGGTATGCATCAGCTGTGGTGCCACCTATTGAAGGGAAGCCAATTATTGTAGACCTGTTTCTATTCAAGTAAAGGATGCTCAGGGTTAGGAATTAGTTGTTGATCACCAAGAGGATGCTCATGTCAAGGGAACTCCGTAAGCTATAGTAGTAGCTTGGATACCTTCTTCTTTTGGAAAAATTACTAAATTGATATAACCTTAATCTCCAACAGTGAGATATTCAGTTGCGGAGAGTGGAAATGTTTTGGTTAAGAATTTGAAGTTCAAAGAATTAGTTGCTAAGATGAATGGGGGGTTTCAAATTATCGAATAAATCTTCCTGATAAAGAGGTTATTTTTAGTGATTCGATGATGGTCTAAATTGAAATTAAATAATCCGCTAAAGGGAATACTAAAGTTAGTAGTGCTTATGGGGATCAAAGTCTCAAGCCATAAATGTTGTATGATTGTGTTTTACTATTGCTGATTCTAATACAATGCTTGATATTGCTCACAATTATTATTGCTGGCTAAAATATACATGACAATAAAGTTAAAATCTTACATCCTATCATTTCTACATATATCTAGCTCTCACATAGAGAACATAATATCTTTTACATGCAAAAACTCTGGAAAGGGCAAAAAACCATAGGGCCTAGCCTAGTCTAAAATGATTCCAGTAGTGTTTCGGCAGATTAAAATGGGCTGACTCATCCCTAAGGGTGATCATATTACAAATTTCAATTGTATGGTTGAAATCTAATGATAAACGAGGATGAAACTCTGGCATCACTTAGTAGTCTAGAGGAAGTCTGGTGTTACTTGAAAATTCAAGCATCAATTTGTAGCTTGGTACTGATTTGGAAAAACTTTAGCATCAGGTGGTTGTTCGACAAATGTTTAGGCCTAAGGTGGTAGTCTAAAAAAACTCTGGGCCTGAGGTGGTGGACCAACAGAATAATGGTGTTAGGTGGTGGTCCGATGGAACTCTAGGCTTCAAGTTGTGGTTTGGTAGGACAATGGCAATAGGTGGTGGTCTTGTAGAAGTCCAAGCATCGAGTGGTGGTATGATAGAACTCTAAGCCTCAGATGGTGGTCTGGAAGAAAATCAAGCATCAAATGGTGGTCCAGTAGAAGTTCGGGCCTCAAACCGTGGTCTAGCAGAAGTTTGGGCCTTACGTGGTGTCCAGTAGATCTCCGAGCCTCAAGTGGTAGTCCGAAAGAACTCCGAGTGTAAGGTCGTGCTCTAGTATAATTTTGAGCCTCAGGTGGTGGTCTAGTAGAACTCAGGGCATAGGGTGGTAGTCTGGTAGAAGTTTGTGTCTCAGGTGGTGGTCGAACAAAAGTCTGAGCCTCATGTGGTGGTCCACCAAAACTCTGAGCCTCAAGTGGTTATTCGGCAGAACTCTAGGTGTATGGTGGTAGTCTGACAGAAGTCAGGGCCTTAGGTGGTGGTCTGATAGAACTCTGGGCCTCAAGTGTTGGTCTGACAAAACTTCAGGCCTCAGGTGGTGGTCCGATAAAAATTTGGGCCTTAGGTGGTCAAGAAGGAGCTTAAGGGCAAGAGCGATCTCTGATCTCTCCAAAACTCGCTCCTCGGGTCCCCTTTCAAGAGGAAGGTTGGATCTATTTATAAATTTCCTAGAGTGGCATGGCCTGGAAATAGAAGGAAGATCAAGGGTAAATGGGGAGTGGCTTGGTTGGATGATCGATGTTGATTCCCTTGATTATGGACCATTCACTAGACATTTGAAGGTTTTAATGATGTCAAAATTAAGTTATCTTGGGCTCGTTGGATTTGTCTTATCAAGACGCTCGATTTGACTATAAGCATTTTACTTTTGGAAACCAATTGGTAATCTAAATTGTGATTTGAACCTTCCAATAGTGCTTTAGGCCCTTGATTTGGACCCATTTTGACTCGGATTGTGTTGAATTTGGTGTTGTTGGGTTAATATTCTTGAGACATTCAGTTTGATAATAAGTTTGCTAAAATCAAAGTTTGAATGATCCTAAATTTTTGCATTAAGCAAAAATACAACATATAAGGTTGATAAGGTCTAGAGAGAGAAGCTCCCATCTAGAGAGAGAAAATCCCTTTTTTCAAATTTCTATTTCCTGATTTTTGTTCCTTCTTCTCCAGCAAGGTGCTTAGGGATGGCGATAGATGGCCGCTGGTCATCATCGACTATGGGTACACAGTCTAATGAGGGTATGATTGTTCTAAATAAAGGTAATTTGAGTAATCACAATGCTGGCTTGAATAATGATACTGTGAAATTTCATAAGAGAAGATCTAATGGTCCTTTAATCATAAAGGAAAATGTACATAATGTTTTTAATAAGACTTTGTTTGTTGAAGGAAAAGGTAATGGCATTTTGATTGATTCTGATTGCAAAACACCTTGCAAAGTAATTTCTCCTATAGCATCACCATTGAAATCATTGGATATGCATGCTTCTTCTTCGGGCATGAAATTTTTTTCAATAGATTTGGAAATTCAAATTCAATCCCTGGCAACAGTGTGATAAATGCAAATTCCCTAATATCTGTTAACAAAAATCTTCATCCATTAGATGATTTTGAAGACAATAGCTCAATTTAGGTTTCGAATATTTCAAATGTTGATGGAGGTCTTAGTATTAAGCCTGATTTCAAAGATGTCGTGGAAAGGAATAATATTATTTTAAGAAATGATCTCAATAAGTGTGTGTTTGCACTTCAGGTGATCTAAATTCTGTGAATGAGCAGAATAATGTTGCGGTTAAACTACTTCTAAAGCTCCCGAGGGAAATGTTTTGCTGAATGCTTTGATTAAAAAACCTAATATCATGATTGATAATAGGGATTATGGAAACTGCTTAATTGAGGATAGACAAGCTATTAAAATGAATAAATTTAATGAGAAAGAAAATATTTTGAAGCTATAAAAGTCGATTGTGGTGAAGATATTTGGTGATAACATCTCTCTCCATATTATCCGTGGTGAATTGCATAGACAATGGGCTCATTTTGGTAAATTTCATTTAACTATGTTGGGTATGGGTTGTGTCCTTTATGCTTTTAATGAATTGGAGGATGTAGAAGTTGGTCTATCTGAAGGTCCTTGGTATGTGAATGGACACATCATAGGTATTGACGAATGGTCGCCGAGTTTCTCTCCAGGGTCTTTAAAAGGCCTGACATCTCCGGTCTGGATCAGAATGCCAAACTTGCCTTTGTAATATTGGGATGAAGTGAATATATGTAGAATTTCTTCACAAATAGGCAAACCTTACATGCTTGATGGTAATACATTCCAATGAGGGAGGAGAGAGTTTGCTCAAGTTTGTATTCATATTAAGTTGCATAAATAGCTTCCCTTGGGTGTTTGGGTTGAAGGAAGCTTTGGTAATTTTTTTGAAAATATTGAATTTCTATTACAGATGTGGTAAAATAGGTCATCAAAGAAGAAAATGTTCAAGCCTAAATGGAGATAAAGGTGTAGCTCATAAAGATTTAATCAATAATGAAGTTGTTGTTCAGGATGATGGTGTTAAATCTAATGTTGAAAAAGCTATTGGTATTGATGCTCATTCTAACATGAATCATTATTATGAACCTTTGATTCATGTAAATTATGGGAAAGGTAAAATGAAGAATGATATGAAAAAGAGGAATGTTGCTACTCCAGCTAAAACAACTAAGCTGAATGGGTATAATATGGTTGCATTGAGTATAGTTAATAAAAAGAAAATTATGGAGGATTCAACAGAAGCTACTAATTTGAGGAATCCTGACAAAGTAATCAATCCTTCCTCCAAGATGTTACCTGATGTTGTACATGATGTGGTTAACCCCGTAGAAGTCACGGGCTATAAGTCTAAATCTCCTTCTTCTACTCATTGTGTTAACAAGTTTAGTATGTTGGTTAATGGTGATCAGGAGCTTGTCCATTTCAATTCTATTGACCGTGAGGAGGGAGAAGTGGAAGATAGTGGAGAAAATGTCAATAATTGTTTTGAAGAGGATAAATCTCCTAAACATAATTATGAGAAATCTGATGTAAAAAATGTTGAAGGATTTGATTTAAATGAAGGGGGATAATCTCTTGCTAAAAGGACTTTGGCTAAAGAATTAAAAAGTCTAGGTCCTGTTTAAGTTTCTATAATGAGAAGAAATGAATTGGGAAAGAAAAATGGTGTGGGGGCTGATCCCCATCGAATTACTTAATGGCTTCTATCACATTTTGGAATTATAGAGGAGCGAAGAAAAGTCAAGCTTCTTTATATTTAAGAGAGTTTGTGAATAAATTTGATGTTTTTTTTTTTTTTTTTTGTTGGGTTTGTTGGAAAACCAAGCTTTCTTCAATAGACAGAAAGGAGTGGATAAGCTTATCAGAATGGATTGGGAAATTTGATTATGTTTTAGCTTATGAATCTATAGGTGGAAGCTCTTGTTTTGTGGACTCCAAAGTTGGTCTTTGTTTAATGTGTTGGAATCCTTTTCTCAAGGTATTATTGGAGATTCTGGATGTTTTTAATAAAGGAATATGTTTTGGCGTGTATCTCTGTGTATGGGAGTAATGACATGCTAAAAGAGATAATTGTGGAGGACAAGTAGAATAGTTTTCCTCAAGGGATTTTCCTACAGTAGTGGGTGAGGACTTTCATTTGTTTGATGGATAGTGGAGACAAAGGGTGGGAGAATGTTCAATTTTTCATAAGGTCCAAAGGAAATGAAATCATTTCTTATAATAATGATTGTTATGATGTTGGATTTATAAAGACCTCAAGTTTTCATTGGTGTATATAACAACAAATGGTGCTCAGATTCTTGGAGAAGTTAGACAAGATGTTTTCTTGAATTCTAAAGCAATTGAAATATCTTAATGAGTGGGTTGGGTAAAGCACTTGTTGCAAGGGTGGCTTCTGATGATGCCCTGATTTTGGTTAATCTTTTTTAACAATAACTTCAAAATGAAAATAATTAACAATTTTGAAGATTCTTGTGGCTTCTATAATGGCCTTTTTCATACACTTTGTCATGGCCAGAGAGCTTGTCTACAGAAAGCATTGGTAGTCTTTCAGAAGTTCTTCACATATAAAATCTAAAAAAGGCATGAGAGCTTTATTTTTTCTGGAGTAAGGCTCGAGCATAGCTAGATCTTAATAGTCATTAAAAGATCATCTACAAAGAAGAAATCATGGAATTTGCAATTATAGAGGCAAAGAAGGTTTATATTTCGATGGAGAAATTGGTTACTCTCAGGTCCTATAAGTGGTAGAACTCAATTGTACCATTAGCATAAGATTGAAATACTTGGTGGAGACATACGTTCAAAAGGTGAGATGGCTGCATAAGGTGCTCATATTCCAATATTTTTCCACTCTTTTGAGACTTGGAAGATACATCAAAATTGGGTTTATAAGATTAAAGATGGGTTAGGGTGTGGTAGAAGATCCAATTAAAGCAAATTGGAAAAAGAAAAATATGTGTTATTTTAGCAAACAAATGGAGTCACAGAGAGTGCTCTTTAATGTGGCTTGGTCGCCACCTTGATATGTTGATTTATGAAGATAGAACCTTATTTGGAGGTGTGCTCTTAGGAAGCAAAGTTTTTGAAGTTGTTGACAAGCTTGGTGGATTTAAATCTCTGGTAATGATGAATCCCTCTTATTCTTTTCATTAAGATCTATTGGAATATCTATTACAAGTTTGATATGTGGAATGTTATTTATAATCATTTTTTTTGCGTTGGCGTTATGGAAGATAAGTGGATATGAGACTTAAGTGGTGCTAATTCCAAAGATTGAAAAATCCTTTATTGCCCTCCACAATTTTAGAACTATAAGCTTATGCAAATCTATTTATAAGATTGTGGCAAAAAATCCTTTTGAATAGATGTTAAAGTTATTCAAAATTAATTCTATAGAATAACCAAGCATTGTTTGAAAATTGTTCTATGTTCATTAGCATGCGTTTGTTGGCTCAAGAGATCTCCACAAAATTTATATTTTCTCAAATTAAAAAAGGGGTTTGGTTTCTTTTAAAATTGATATGGATCAGGCGTAATCATAGTATGGGGTGGGCACTTTTAAAAAAATTCTTATTATTTTGGATTCCCTATTACGTTTTCTATTTCTTTTAATTTTGGAATGATAGAATTTCCTTCATTTTCTATCTTGGTGAATGGGATTTATTCCAAATGGATTATGCTGCTTTGTGGATTTCGCAAGGTCCCTTATCCCCGATTTTTTTGTTTATTCTCTGCTCTAAGTTACTCTCACAGTGCATTGGCCCTTAAAGAAATTGAGATTCGGTATCAAATTTATTCAGGGTTATGAATATCTCACATTTACTATATGTCGATGATGTTATGTTTTTTTCTGATGCTTCTCTCAAGATGGTTAAGAAAGTCAAGAACATCTTATTCAGATTATTGCAGTTAGACTGGTCAGAATATAAAACTATGATAAATCTGTAGCAGTTTTTGGAAAATTTATTGAAAAGATTGAGAAAAAATGATATCGATTGATGGGGTTAAGAGTGGTTAAGGAGATGACTTAATTTGGGATGTGAAGATTATCATTAAGGAGACTTGGAGTTAATGATTTGTTCTCCTTAATTTAAAGAGACGTTGGGCAAGACGTACAAACTTGGAGCAATCAGAACATTTCATTACCAATAGAAAGCACTTTATGAATCTTGTTATTCTAGCTCTCCTTTATTTCAAGGCATGACTCCTCCCTTCCTAAGAGCATTTTTCAGAGTTGGGATAGAATGTGCAGGAGACTTTAATATTGGCATAACCATGATGGCAAGTTGGGATTCATTATGTGAGCTGGGCTGTTTCTCTGTTTTCCAGGTAAATTGGTGTCATGATCTTCATTCTTTAGCATCAATAAGGTTGGCCCCTAAAGAGCTAATTTTATTGGAATCTTCTTAATGGTTCTTCTTCTTTATTGTATCGAGTTATGGTGCTAAATATGGAATGTGTAATTGGAATACACAAACTAAGAAAGGTGTTTTCTTCGATTTGAAATTTTTTTATAAAGGTGTAAAGTTTGCTTTGAGTTGTTAAATGGAAAGTGAAAAGATGAAAATTTATCAATGTGCTCAAAGATTGTTTGGTTGATTGGATAACTGCCTTATTAGGTGCACAACTTTTTGTTTTAGTCAACTTATGGAGGACACGGACCTTGATAAGGTTCATTACTTATGGAAGCTGATTTAGAAGAATTAAAGACATGGTTTGAAGAAGAATTTGGTAATCATCATTTCACAAATTCAAATTGTTTTGAGTTACAAAAGATAGTTTTTGAAGTTGATTTATTTTTAGTCAGGGAAAACAATTTATGCGTTATATGACGCTTCTGCTTCAGGTGATTTTAACGTGAGAGATATTATTGGAGGTTGGCTTAAAAATTAAACTCATTCCACGGTTGAAAAATTTTTGGTGGAGAATGTTCATGAAGAAATTTCAAATTTGGCTTTTTGGTGAAAAGGGCGATTGACGACGGATGCTGCCTGTCCTAGAGCGATGCTTAGGATGGAAATACATTATCTATGTGATGTACGGTGCCTCCAATTGATTCATGTTATCCAAACTATTAATAATAGGGTTTTATTATTGCTAATCTTTAACTTTCTACATTGGAATGTTGTAATGGTTGGAAGAAATGTTGGTTTAACTTCTCTTCTTGGTGAAATTATATTGCATTTTGGTTCTCTCTGAATTGGAAATCACAAGGTATCGACTAGTTCATGGAGAAAAGGAAGACTCTTGCTTATTCATACCCTACTCAAACTTTTTCTCTAGCTTTTAATTTTTTTGATAAAGAAAGCTCTTAAAATCAGGATCCGGGGTGTTAATCAGCCATAATAGGCTGTTGATTAAGAGTTGGCTCTCCTCTACCTAATGGTTAAAGTATGTGGTTGCTTCTTTATTCTTTCCTATTAGGCTTACTATTGTGCGAGTATTCAGAATTTTAAACGAAGATTTTTCCTTTTCGGCTTTTGGTTTCAGGGATTGCAAATTGGGCATGTTGCTGCGTCTTTTTTGAAGGTATTATTATTTGAAGGAGATACTGAAATTTAATTAATCTTCTTGCAATGACCATTAACAAAGATCACGAACAAGAAGTTTTATCAATATGGAGATGGCAGAAATTGATTTCTCAAAGATTCAAACTGTTAATTTTTTAGTTACGAGTTAGTAGAGATTGTATAAGTAGACTGAATATGTGTGGCTAACATTGCACATAATGTAATTTTGTATGGAATAATTATGATTTGGAAATTTAATTTCCTGCCTTACTTTATTGTCCTTGTTAAGAGAAGAATGTGATCCCTTTTATTAGTTTGGTAATTTCTTATCCTTTTTAATAAAATTGCGGACCCCGTGTTATACCTGTTTATTTTTATTTTATACTTTTTTTGTTATTCAATACCCCCACTTATTACTTTTTTTTTTTTTTTACCCATTTACCCCCCTTTATTTCTTTTTTTTTTTTTGATTTTTTTTATGCTGATATCTTACCCCCCTCATTTGTCAAAAATAAATAAAATGATCCCAATTTTAATTTTGGAAAGATACCAACTTGATTTTGTTCCGCTCAAGATTCATTGCCTGACTAGAAAAATTTACAAATGATGTATCGTTACACCGTTTTATTGATTCAGATCCGTTCTCGGGAAAATTTTTTGTGTGATTTTCAAATTCAACAGGATATTTTGTATCTTGGGCGTAGAAGGTTCTAAAAAACTTCAAAAGCTCCAAATAGAGTTTGGACGTCAAAAAAATAGTTTTGGGGGACGCCAAAAATATCTGATTTGGAATGTTTTGGGCCCCAAGTTAAGCCCAAAATGTGTCTAAGATAGAATAATTGCCACCGACTACTTCCGTGGCTTGCGACTTATGCTGTTCGTCCGCTTGGCCCACCAGAGCCTACTCGCTCCGACCTGCCTACAGCCTGACCCCGGCTCCCTCGACTACTATGCCTAAACCTATGCCTCGGCCAAGGGTACCCCACTCCCATATACGTCACCGCTGCTTATCACATGCCTGTGCTACTTGTTGGCATTGCCCATGCTGTTCGCTGCGGTTAGCTGGGTGGTTGGCTACGCTGGCAACGATTAAAAAAAATTGTATTGAAATTATATATATTATATTAATATATATATATATATTTTATATATATATATATTTACTATATATATATATATATATATTATATATATATTATATATATATTATATATATTTTTTTTCTTTTTTTTTTTTCTTCCAATTTCCCCTACTCCAACTATAAATACCCGTCCCACCCCCAAGGGTATTAAAATTTTCGACCATTTTCCCATCGTCTTTTTCTTTCTTTACGTTGAGGTATTCCCTTGTTTTGTTCATAGTGGTATCCCATTTCTAGGTCTAAGGCCCTCGCTGAGGACAGAAATCTTCTCCTCCTTCTCCTCCCTCAGGTAAGTGCTTCCCTTGTCCTGTTTCAGTAGCAATTTGTTGTCTAGGTCTAGGGGACCCTCGCTGAGTTTAAGGAATATTCTCCTCCTTTTTCTTCCTCTCCAATATTATGATTGAGTATTCCCTGATCCTGTTCAGGTGGATCCCCTGTTTCTAGGTCTAGGGCCCTCATAGTAGGAGTTTCTCTCCTCTTTTTCTCTCATTCTACTAAGGAATTCCTAAGTCCTGTTCAGCGTGGTATCCTCTGTCACGTCTAGGGCCCTCACTGAGTAAGAATCTCCTCCTCCTTCCTCTCTCCTCATATTGAGGATTCCCTTAGTCCTATTCAAAGTGATATAAACTTGTCCAAGTCTAGGGCCTCCTTAGTAAGAGTCTTCTCACTTTTTCAAACAGATCCCACATATGTCCATGTTTAGTCGGTGGAAGTCTCAGAAATGGACAAAACTCTAAACACATCGAGAGAAGTATAGTAATGGGTGAATTCTGTGTAGGGTAGAAGGCCGGACAAGAGCCCGGTGGTGGGTAAGTAATTTCGGTTCGCTAGAAGCATATAGGGTAATAAGAATTGGCAAATATATACTACTATCGAAGGTTTCTATATCACGTCATTGCTTTTTGAATTAATTTTATATCGAAGAGGTTGAGAGAATCCCCAATGATTTATGACATATTTTGAGGTTGTATATCAGAGGATTACTCATTGATGTGACCTATAGAAAGTTTGAGGGAATTCCACTAAGGGATGTTACCTACCCGGACTTGTATATTATAGTGTTTGCTCGACATGATGTTAACTAATACGAAAAGAAAGTTGAGAGATCCATGTCAAAGTGTTTGCTCGATGACATTATTATATGGAAGAAATCAGATCGATTTCCTTTGGATTAATAATTTAGTGATTGAGACACAATATGAAGTGCTTCAGATGACACTAGAAAGTTTCTGATCCATTTAAAGTGCTCTGATGGCACTAAAAGTTTGTTAGGGATATTAAACCTCTATAGACTAGCCGCAGGATAATAAAGAAGTAGTCGGTGAAGTTGGGTAAAGAAGAATCTTTAATCAACACAACAAAGTCAAAATCACCACAAATAAACAATTCGGAATTAAATGCGGAAGAAATAATAAGAAGAAACAACCAAATTTATAGTGGTTCGGTCAAACCTGACCTACGTCACTCCTTGGAGTCACCCTCCAAGTATTACAACTAAAACAAGTGTCTTCTCTTAGCCCCACAGTAGGCGAGAAGCCCTATAAATCACTTCCACCTTCCCCGGTGCGGTGGAGTCGCCATCGTCCTTTGACACAAAAGAGATCTTTTTCTTTGGTAAACCTTTCCTCGGACAAGGCCTTGAATCCGACTTGTATTAAGGTGCAAGTCTGCCGGAGCAACATGTGAATCCCCTCTACAAACTCCGTTGAGTCCGCCCCTCATAGGATTTCTCCTCTCTCAGACTTCACCCATTTCCTCACTCCCTTTCAAGATTTCTTTTCTAGTTTCCCCACGAGAACAAAGCTACAATGGCTTCCAAAATCCTTACAAAGTGCTTGTCATAGCTTAAATAGAAGAGCTAAAAATAAGCTCAATTAATGCAGTTGCGATAATAATCATCCAGGACTGATAGGCATATCGTCCTGGTCGATAGTCACATATGAGGAAAATTGTCCTAAATATCACCCTGAAATGGAATTGACCGTGTCTATCGCCCGGAAGATTCTTTGCGATCGGGCCGGATAAATCACCCATTAATTTGCTTTCCAAAATTGCTAGAGAAATTTTGGAAAAATTGTCCTAGATCGCCCTGGCCTATCATTTTATAGTCCAGGCCGATTCACCGAGGCTGTATCAAAATATAAGTATTTCTAAGTAGATCTGGCGGTGAGATTTTTTTCTTGAATTAAAGCCTATCGTCCTGGCCCGATCACAAAATCATTCCAGATGATGGGTGTTTTTGCATATGACGGATGCTTTAAATGAGGATGCCCTACATTAGGGTTTTCTGGCTTTTGAACAGATTGTCCCAGCCGATATAAATATCATCCAGGTATGTGTTACAAGTAGTACACTCTAGGGAACAGTAAGAACTCTTATACGTTAAAAGGCATCAGGGCCATAAATAAATAAATATAGACTCAGAAAGAAAAAAAGGGTACCCAAACTGACTCAAACTAGTCTAACCAATCTTGAGCTAGTTCCAAATTGCAGTTCCGATCATGGTGAACTGAAATGGTCAGCATATAAGTGCAGTCGTCAGAGAAATAAAAATCTTTGTTATCATCAATCATAACCATTTGATACCGTAACCAATAAATGTTACATATTTTTGAAATCACAAATTTATAGATTAGATGTGTGATCCCTCCTCAGGATTTTATGACCTATCTTGAGGTTGTATGTTAGAGACCCCTTCTCAATAACGTTAACCTATAATAGAAGAGGTCAGTTAAT
>NW_021318669.1:379222-385875 GCF_001605985.2 Dendrobium catenatum
ACTGAACCACTATAAACCTTTGTGTCTTTTTTATTTTCGCTAGCTATTTTTCTTTATGCAAGTTTTTATTTTTTATGGTTGAAAAATTATTTCGACAAAAAATAAAATCAACTTGCTCAGTTTATTAAAATGGTTTTAAAAATTTTTTAATCCAAGAAGTGGTAAAATTTTAAATTACCAATTCACCCCCCTCTTGGTTAGCCTTTGGGACATATGCTTAGGTCTAACAACCTATTTCATATTCAACAAGTGGTATCAGAGCTTAGTTTCAATACCATAAGTTTAGACTACTTTTTGATTAATGACCATGGCTACATTATGAAACTGGAACACACCAGAAGGTTACTCCATAATTAGACCTCCCTTATTTGATAATTTTCCTTTCGATTTTTGGAAAACACTCATATAAACATTTTTACAGTCACTAGACTATTGTATGTGGATCATAGTTCAAGAAGGGTATACAAAACCAACTAGATTAGTGGACAAAGTTAGTGTTGTAATTCCCTTGCAGACTAGACTGTAGAACAATGTTACCTAGCACAACTTAATGCGAAATGTTAAAACCGTTTCTTTTGTGCACTTAAATCTGAAAATAACATGCGGGTATCCACATGTAAAAGTGGAAATGATACATGGGATAGACTTTGCATAATCTATGAAGGGACTAACAAAGTTAAACAATCCAAACTTAATATTTTGTTGCAAGACTATGAATTGTTTCTCATGAAACCCAATGAATCTATTTCTGACATGTACACAAGATTCACACAAATAGTCACTTCTTTACATGCATTGGGTAGGTAACTAACGAACACTAAATTGGTTAATAAGATACTTCGTTGTTTGTCGACTACATATGATGCTAATATAATTGAAATTACAAAGTCTAAAGATTTAAATGTATAAAAAACCTAGAATGATTAATAAGCTATTTTCCCGATTTTAGTGATTGAAGCTCCCAATTCTAGTGAGAGAAAAGTTCAATTTTTTTTTAATTCCTATTTTCCCACAAATCATTTTGTCCTCTGTTGATGGTGGAGGGCCGTCGGCCTCCATCCTCCAGCATCAGAGAAGGGCATATTCCTTTGTCACCTCATGTCAGAATTCTTCCACAATCTACTCATGGATCGTCTCCCCCATCTTTTGGCAATGCTGATATGTTGTTTGATCAAGAGACTAATTTGAGGTTTAAAGCTGGTAAACTTCTGGTGATAAATGTGGGTGGATTCCACTCTCCAAAAAAAAACAACTGGATTACATCGATAAAGGCAAGAAGATACTGATGGAATTGTTTGATATTCAAAATACAACAAACTTGCGAAGAGATGATAAGATAGAGTTTGCACCATTTAGTAGCGCAATTAATGATGCTGCATTGAAAAATATGAAAGGATCTTTGTATATTACTTCTAAGAATGAAGGTTGGAAGGATAACACGTCTGCTGATGTTGGATTTCAAAATCCTACTTTCAGGTTAAATGCAACAGCTGTTCAAAAAGTCCAACAACACAAGGAAGATTTGGAGAAAGTTCATGTATGTGCCACTGTAGAATTGGCCATTTGCATTTCTATTAAATATACGGAAGCAGTTTACTCCCTTAGTTGAGCAAACCGATTGTTAATGTTTGGAACATGAAGAAAAATTTTAAGCCCATTGATTTTGATTACAGAGATAATTTTTTAGAAAATAGAATGGTAAAACTTCACTTCCAAAGTGAGGTGGAAAATACAAATAAGCTTCAAAAATCTTTGGTGGGCAAGGTATCTGGAGATAGTGTTCCTTATCACATCATTGGATCTGAGTTAAGAAGATAATGGAATCAGTATGGTAGATTCCACATGTCTTTGCTTGGAGGTGGATGGGCCTTATGTGCTTTTGAAGATCTTAATACATTGGAATCAATTCTAAAGAGTTTTTTGTGGTATGTGAATGGAAGCATTATTGGACTAGAAAAATGGTCTCCCAATTTTCATCCCTCATTTTTGAAAGGGTTTACGGCTCTGGTTTGGATTAGGCTTCCTAATCTTCTGCTGGGATAAAATCAATGTATATAGGATTGCCTCGAGAGTTGAAACTCCAATTTTGATTGATGATAACATCTTCCAGTGGGGTAGACCTGAATTTTCAAGAATCTATGTTAGAATCAAATTAGAAGAAAAATTTCCATTGGGAGTTTAGGTGGAGGCAGTCTCTAGCAAGTTTTATAAGAATATAAGTTATGAAAAAATTTTAAACATATTCTTTAAATGTGTCAAGCTCAGGTATTTGGAGAAATTATATTCTAAGGGGTATTTGGATTCCAACTCTAATCCTAATAAATATATTGCATGCCATGTGAAAGCAAAGGCAGCTTCAACTAAAACAAATCCAAAGGTTGATTCAACTAACCAAGAAAAAACCAAGACCAACAATGAGAATTATTGACCATGGATTCATATAAATTATGGAAAGAAGAGAGTTAAAAATAACAAATTCTAGACGAAATGGGTTCAGCACGTGGTGAATGAAAGAAAAACAATCAATGAAGGGGCCAGAAGTCAAGGTGAGAAGGAATGAGACAAGTTGGGGAAGAGCAATCAATGCATTTTTGATTCTCAGGCTGAAGAGCTGCAAGAGGAGATAAAATCTGTAACTTCTAGTAATATAAAAGTTATTTCAACTAATTATTTAGAAGTTATTAGTGCAGACATGGTTAATGTTTTTGCTGGTATTCCAAAAAATTTCAATCAATTTGAAGTATTAGATAACATAGTGGAAGAAGGGGAGATTATTTGTCAAGACAAAGAAGCCATTATGTCTCCAAAAATGAATTCAACAGTTAATCAGGATAGTAGTGAGAAGGTAGAAATAGTTGAAATTTAGATCATCTATAATCAATTTAACATTCCGGTGATGGATCCTGCAAGGTGAACAAAAAAGGGGCTAAGAAGCTTAAGAGCTTGGGTCCCATTAAACTAGTTCCAAGGAACAGGAGATTTGATGGGCAAGTGAAGGAAAGATCGGGGAGCCTCTTCCCTCAAGCCATTGTTGTCTTCAATTGAATTTTGGAATTATAGAGGAGGAAAAAAAGTAAAGCTTCTCTATATGTGAGGGAGTTCATTAGAGATCATGGGTTGTTTTTTTCTTGGTTTTGTTGAGACAAAGTTGAATATGTTTAATAAGAAGATGGTAAGTATGTTGATTGGTGAAGAATGGAACTATTTTCATGTTCCCTCTGAAGGCTTATCGGGAGGAATTTTAGTGTTATGGAAACACAAGATGGCTACATTCAATGTATTGGAAGCTTCTTCCCAAATGGTTGTAGGTGATTTAATAGTGGTTAACAAGGGTTCATAGATTGTTTCTCAAGTTTATGGGAGCAAGGATGTTTATAGATGAAGATCCTTATGAGAAAGGTTGGAACATCATATGTCAAAAGATATACCTATGATTATAGGAGGGGACTTCAATTGCTTATTATCAAAGGAGGAGAAAAAAGGTGGAAGAAATTTTATTTTCTCACATGGACCAAAGGAAATGAAATATTTCATTTCCTGTAATGATTTACATGAAGTAGCTAGTGTTGGTCCCAAGTATACATGGTGCAACAACAATAAAGGTGTTGAAAGAATCCTTGAGAAGTTAGAAAGATGTCTCATTAACTCAGCGACTTTTAATTCTTCTCATCGATTGTTGGTGAGGCATTTGGCTAGAATTTCTTCTGACCACAATCCAATTTTATTAAACCTGTTGGAATTTAATCCTCCAAATAAGAAGTTGATCATATTTGAAGAAGTTTGGACGTCCATTCTAGCATCTATGGCGGTTGTTAGGGAGTCATGGAAAAAGAAATCTCATGGTGATCCATCTCAAACTCTTAATCATAAAATGAAGAGGACCCTAAAGGATTTATTTTACTGGAACAAGGCTAAGTTTAAGGCTTTAAATAGTGCTAAAGAGGTGCTGAAGGATTGTATTCTAAAATTACAAGAAAAGGAGGATGCGTTCGGTTATCTCTCAAATGAAGATCAATGGATTTTGAAGTCGAAGATTGATGAGCTGAATTCTTTATTGGCTTCAAATGGTTATCTGAAGGGGATGGAAATTCAAAATTTTTTCATTCTTATGCAAGTGCAAGAAGGAATGCTAATAGAATTATCAAGATCAAAGATGAAGAAGGAAGGTTAGTTGAAGAACAAAGCCAAATAGAGGAGGTCTTTACACGGTTCTTTCAAAAGAAATGGGAAGCTAGAAAAAGCAATAAGGAAGGATGACCAACAAACTTCATTTCTTTGAATGCTTGTGAAAAGAACGGTCTTGAATTAGATTTGTCTATGAATGAAGTGGAAGAGGTTGTATAGCAGCTAGAAGGGAATACTTCCCCGGGCAATGATGGTATATTCCATTCATTCTTAAAAGTCTATTGGGGAATAATCAAAGAAGATCTCTGGAAAGCTATTAACTTCTTTTTTAAACATGGAGAACTTGATAAGGATTGGAAAGAAAGGCTTATTGTTTTAATTCCAATGGTGGATAACCCCATTCTTCCTTCTAACTATAGACATATAAGTCTATGCAAAACGGTCTACAAAGTCGTGGCAAGAATAATTTTGAATAGAATAAACTTGGTAATTCCAAATCATATTTCTATGGAGCAAGCGGCTTTCATCAAAGGGAGATCTCTATCCGATCATATCTTAGTGGCTCAAGAAGCTTTTCATAAGCTCCGGGTTTCTAAAGCTTCCAAAGGTTTTGTTTCATTCAAAGTGGATATGGAACAAGCTTACGATTCCAAGGCTTGGTCTTCTCTTAAGAAGGTATTAGAGTACTTCAACTTTCCTCTCAGATTTTCTAAACTAATCATGGATTGTGTAGAAGATTCCAAATTCTCTATCATCATCAATGGAAAGTGCACAAATTGGATTTTAGCTAGAAGTGGTTTTCGACAAGGATGTCCTTTATCCCCCATCCTTTTTATTCTATGCTCTCAACTCATATCCAATGCATTTCATCAAAGCTCATGTGGTATCAAGGTAAATTCGAATGGTCCTAGAATTTCCCATTTATTATATGCTGATGATGTGGTCATGTTTTCTAAAGCTAATATAAAACAAGTGGTGGAAGTAAAGCAAATTCTTCACAAGTTTTGTGAATGGATAGGACAAAAAATTAATTATGAAAAATCAATGTGTTTATTTTGGAAGCATGTAAAAAGAAGAAATAAAAGAAAAATATCAAATATCATGGGTTTTAAACAAGTGAAGGAGTACAATTAGCTTGGGATAAAGTTGGCACTTAGAAGTCTTAGAAGGGATGATTTCCAATTCAACATTGACAAATCCATGAGGAAACTCAATCAATGGGGGAATAAAAACTTATCTATTCCTGGGAAGATTACTTTGGTAAAATCAGTTTTATTAGCTCTTGCTTCTTATCATGCTACTCATTCTTTAATGCCAAAAATGTTGCTGGAAGAACTTGATAGAATTTGTAAGAATTTCATCTGGAACAAGAAGAATGGAAGAAAAGGATTGCATTACGTAAGCTGGCCAGATTTGTGTAAACTAGTAGTAATTGGAGGAAGTGGTTTACAATCTAACATTTCTAAAACTCCGGCTTTGAGAGCTAGATTAGCATGGAGATTCATAAATAATAAGCATTCCTTGTTACATACGATCATGGCTTCAAAATACGGTGAAAAACTGGAAAAAGGATATTCAAGTGGCTGTATATCCACAGCTTTTAAACTACTGAAAGAAGGGTTTAAAATGCTAAAACCAATTGTAAGATGGAAGATAGCTAATGCAGAATCAGTAGATGCTTTTGAAGACACATGGATTATGGACAAATCTATAAACAAATGGCCAACATTTGTTACTCCACATGATGCCAGCTCGGTTCGGGTCAAAGATCTCATTCTGAATAACCAGTGGAATGATCCAGAATTAAGAAAATACTTTGGCAATGATCTAATCAATTTGATAAAACAAATTGATATCAAATAATGAAAGCTTGGAAGACAATCTGGAATTGATAAAACATAATTCTGGATTTACAATTCCAGGATTAATCTGTAAAGCCGAAGTTGAACAATTAGAAGATGATTTAAAATGGAAATGGATCAAAAAAGCTAATCTGAACAATAGGGTGGAGTTTTTCTGGTGGAGATTGAACATAAATGCCATTCCAACTCTCCAATTTCTTTTCTACAGAGGATTAATCCAGAATTCAAATTGTCCAAGGGGATGTGATGCTAGAGAATGTAGAACACATAATCTGTGGCTGCAGCAAATTGAGGGAAATAATCCAGATTTTAAATAATTGGGGTTTCTACATTCCATCATTTGAGGTAAAGAATCAGTGTATTAACTGGATTGAATCCAACATTACGAAGAAAGGAATAATGGCGAGCTTATATTGTAATATAATGTTTCTTGCTTGGAAAAGTAGAAACAAGTTTATTCATGATGGAGTTGAAGACAATTCAACTTACTTAGCTTCTAATGCTATTTGCCAATCCATGGTTTCTCTGAAATTTAATCAATTCAATTTGGGCTTTTGGGATGTTAATCAGTCGGCAAGACTGTCTAAAACTTGGCATCCTCCTCCACCCAATTAGCTAAAAGTTAACGTTGATGCATCTCTTTTATCCTCTTACAAAGCTGGAATT
>NW_021318669.1:386413-450403 GCF_001605985.2 Dendrobium catenatum
TTTAAATGTTATTGGCATATCATCAAGCATGACTTATGGAATGCTATGGAACATTTTTTTACGAATGGGAGGATGAATTATAGTTAGAAAAATACTATCATTGTTTTGATTCCTAAAGTAAAAAATCCATTGGCTCCAACTAATTTCAGACCCATAAGCCTATGCAATTTGGTGTACAAGATAGTGGCTAAGATGCTTTTAAATAGAATGTTGCTTGTTATTCATAACATAATTATAGATGAACAAGCAGCTTTTTTGAGGGGAAGATCACTCTCTGATCTTGTGTTGGTAGCTCAAGAAATTTTCCACAAGTTTAGGCATTCTAAATCCTCTAAGGGGTTTAGTTTCCTTCAAGATCGATATGGAGCAAGCATACGATTCTATAGGATGGTCTGCATTGGTTAAAATAATGGAATATTTTGGTTTTCCTGTCATCTTTGTTAATATAATTATTGAATGTGTTCTTAGTCCATGATTTTCATTGTTAATAATTGGGATCTTCTCCATTTGGATTGAAGCTAAATGCGGTTTTCTTCAAGGCTGCCCGTTATCTCTATTCTTATTTATTATGTGTGCCCAACTTCTCTCAAATGCTTTCATACATAAAGGTGATCATGTTGGGATTGGTATTTCTCATAGAGGGCCAAAAGTATCTCACCTACTTTATGCCAATGATATCATCATATTATCTGAAGCAAAGATGAAGTCAGTTAAGGAACTCAAAAGCATTTTTATGGAATTCTGTGGATGGACGGGACAAAAGGTGAACTTACTAAAATATGGCATTCTTTTTGGCAAAGCTGTGAGAAGAAGGAGGAAAAAAATTTGCACAATCATGGATTTCAAGGAGGTCCGGGAATTTTCCTATTTGGGGATTAAAGTGGCTTTAAGGAGGATGCTGACAGATGATTATCAATTTATTTAGACAAAGCTATGAGCATGATAGGTGTCTAGGGAGGAAAGTTAATTTCTATGGCTAGTAGAGTAACTTTGGTTAAGTTAGTTTTACTTTCATTCCCTACCTTTCACTCTACTCTTTCCTTGGTTCCAAAGCATGTCTTGAACGAAGTTGAGAAGTTGTGTAGGAGCTTCATATGGAACAAGAGTGATGGAAGTGTAGGTCTTCATTATGTAAACTTGGAATTCATGTGCATGCCGAAATGATTTGGTGGTCTTGGGATCAATTCTTGTTCATAAAAAGTTTGGCTTGTAAGGGCAAAATAAGCTTAGAGGTATTGGCAAGAAAAAGACTCTCTAATGCATAAAATTATATTTCCTAAGTATAGACCTATTCCATGTGAAGATTCAGCTACAAAGGGAGGCTCGATCACCTAGAAAATACTGTGTAAGGGAGGGGAGTTTCTCAGGACAATTGTTAGGTGGACTATTGGTGACGGAATTTATTCAAGCTTATAAAGACATTTGGTTATTAGATAAAAGTATTGAAAGATGTCCTACTTTTGTCAATCCACTGGAAGGCTACATTAAAATAGTGGAGAAGTTTCTTAACAATGGGAATTGGAATGTCAGAGAATTTCAAAATTTCTATGTCATGGAGTTTGTAAAAATGATAACCTTAGTACAGATTCCGTTAGATGGAGAAGAGGATAAGATTTAACTCCTACACAATTTTTTTGGAAAAATGATAGCAGCTCTAGCATCCGAAGCAATGGTATCTAAAAACACAAATTATGTTGTTTGGAGATTGGTTGGAAAGGCAAAATTGAATCCTAGAGTTGAATTCTTCTGGTGGAGGTTGCTTAATAGACCTATTCCAACAAACCATTTTTTTTGTGCTACAGAAGGCTACAAGGGTATGACAACTGTCCTAGAGGCTGTGAAGGGGTGGAAAACATTAATCATGTAGTCGCTAGTTGCAACAAATTGATAGAGGTTGTGGAGATCTTAAACAGATGGTGGTTTGAGTTTTCCAGATTTTTCTCTCTTGAAGATTGCTGCAATTGGCTAGATAATTAAACCAATGGATGGTGAGTATGTTTTGTAACACAATTTACTTATATTGGAAAGTAAGGAATTTATTTGTTCATGAAGGTAAGAGTTCCATCCCTATAATGATAGCATCAAATGCTGCAAGTATTTCTGCAGCGTACAAGAATTCAAGCTATATAAATTCAGGTATTGAGGATGTTAATCTACTACTGAGGTTACTGAATACTTAGCATCCTCCTCCACCTGATAGGATTAAAGTTAACATAAATGTGGCTCTTTTTAAATCTTATAAAGCTGGGATTGGAGGAGTTTTAGAGACTTCTAAGGGAGATTCTTAATGTCCTTCGGCAAAACTTATATACACTGGGATTCAGCTGCTTTAGAGGTTCAGGATATCCTTTCGATCAAGCAAATGGTGAAGGAATGGTTGTTTGATTACAAAGGCTTGATCATTGAAGAAATAATAAGATTGTAATTAATTACATTAAGGAAATGGTGGATAAAGGTGGTGATGAGCTGAGAGATCTTTCTTTTATTAATGATTTTGATTTTGTTGTCTTTAGTTGTGTTGAGAGGGAGAATAACAAGTTAGCAGATCTTTGTGCTAACTATGCTTGTATTAGTTATTTCTATTGGGACGAAGTAGATATGAATAAGATCCTTCATTCATCAATTTGTTGAGGAAGGAGTCGGATGCTATTAGGATGTAAAGTTCCTTTTAAATTTCTTAATAAAGCTCTTTTGCTTTTTGCCTTAAAAAAAGACTTAAATGTATACTATATTGAAAATCTTTTTTGGGTCACTAATTGCTTACGAGCAAGGAGTGAGTCAATGAAAGATTGATGCATGAGAGCCACGAAAGGAGAAGAATATTTCATTGAAGTTGGAGGAGTCGGAGGTTATCTATCTGTACTTGAGGATTAGGATGATATTGCCTTAATGACTATGGAATTTAGGAGCTTTCTGAAGAGGAAGCATAAGAGACACCAACAATGGAATAGCGGTAAATTTAATAAAAATATCAAGGTTTCAAATGATATGATTTGCTATAAATGCAGGAAACCCAGACATGTGAAATCAGACTGCCCAAAACATAAAGCCACTCCTAGCAAGGAGAAGGTAGAGGAGAAACAAAATGTGAAGAAGGGAAAGAAGAATTTCCAAAGAGCTTTTTGGGCGGTCTCGACTTAGGACTCTTCAGAGACTAAAAAGAAAGAGGAAGTCACTAATCTGTGCTTGATGGCTAATAATCTTGATCAATCAGATTAAGAAGAGGTATGTGACATAACATATGTTGAACTTTTTGAAGTCTCTAAAAGAATACATGATGCATATTGGAAGCTAAAGAAAATGCATGCTAGTCTTAACTTACAGTTATAGGAATTGCAAAGAGAACACAAAAACTTAGGAAAGATCATGTATTAATTGATAACAACCACATGAGCTTACTTGATGAATGCAATAACTTGAATAAGGAAAATGAAAATTTTAAATCATCCTATGCAAAATTAGAAAAAGAATTTAAAAAATTTAAGGATGATTTTGAAATTAGAGAGCATAATTTAAAGTTCGATAAAAATATTTTGGTAGATTTGAACAGTTATTTAAAGTTGAAAGTAAAAGCTCTAGAAGAAAAATAGGAAAACCCCAACACTTGAAGATTTCACTGATCCTATTTTTTATCAAAAGTTTATACAACCCAGGAATAGACATAATAGTTATAAAAGATTGAGAAATTCATTTTCTAGAGTTAAATGTTATATTTTTGGATTGATTGGACATATAACACACACCTTTACATTGGATAGGAAAACTCATTTTGTGTAGAAGCATAAGATGCATAAATTTAGACATATCATACATGCATCTTTGTATAATTTTATAAAAGGTGAATCCAAACTTATTTGGGTTCCCAGGTCTAATGTTTGATGATTTTGCAGGCACGTTCTCTTACAAGGCCTCGTGGGAGGATATGGCACCTGGATTGCAATTGGCAAGGCATATGACTAGAGATACTAAGAAACTTATATTGCTAGAAGCTAGAAGTGGAGGCAGTGCTACACTTGGAGATAACACCACAAAGAAGGTGGTTGGATTAGGCATGATTGGAAATTTTGAGATTTTTTTTATTAAAAATGTACTTCTTATAGAAGGCTTAAAGAATAATATGTTAAGTATTAGCCAGCTATGTGATAAAGGATACAACGTAGGAGGGAAGGTATATAGATTTGTTATAGTTGACAATTTTTTAAGATTCACTTAGGTTACATTTTTATATCTTATGAGTGAATCATTTTAGGAGTTTAGAGATTTTTTGATTTGGATTCAGAGGAAACTAGAATGTGAGATTTTGACGATTCAAAGTGATCACGGTGGAGAATATCAAAAAGAGAAATTTGAGGATTTTTGTAAGGAGAAAGGGATTGATTATAATTTTTTTTGCAACTAGAACCCCTCAATAGAATGGGGTAGTCAAAAGAAAGAATAGAACATTAATAGAAACCGCTCAAGTCATGTTGGAAGTATATTCACTTCCTAAATATTTATGGGTTAAAGTGATTAGCATAGCATGTTATGTTCTAAATATGGTAAACATTAGATCAAATTTAAATAAAATATCCTATGAGTTACTTAAGGGGAGAACACCTAATTTGTCACATTTAGATGTTTTGGGATTCAAGGTTTTTATAAAAAATAATGGAAAATCTGCCTTAAGAAAATTTGATCTAAAATCAGATGAAGGAATTTTTCTTGGATACTCTAGCATTGGAAATTCTTATAGAGTATTCAACAAAAGAACCATGACAGTTAAGGAGACAACATGTGTTGTATTTGATGAATATGGAATTTTAGAAGGAAAAATGTCGAAGATGATGAGATAGAAGTTAACTCCCAAAAGATTGAGAAAATAAATTTGGAGATAGAAACTCGTTGCCTAGAGATTTTAGATTTCCCAAAAACCACCCAAAGGAATTGATTATAGGTGAACCTATTGAGGATGTTAAGACTAGGCGTGTACTGAACAAAGAAGTCAATCATTCAGCCTTTATTTCTCTGATAGAACTCACAAATATTAATCAAACACTTTCAGATGAATTTAATATTTTGGCAATGCAAGAAGAATTAAATCAATTTACAAGAAATGAAATTTGAGAATTAATTACAAAGCCAAAGGATCAAAGTGTAGTTGAAACTAAGTGAGTATTCAAGAATAAAATGAATGACTCAGGAGTAGTCATTAGAAATAAGGTTAGATTGGTGGCTAAGGGGTGTAATCAGATTGAAGGGATTGATTTTTAGGAAACTTTTGCCCCTGTAGCTAGACTTGAAGCAGTTAGGGTTTTGTTATCCTTTGCCTATTTTAGAGGATTTAAATTGTATCAAATGGATGTTAAAAGTATCTTTTTAAATGGGGTGATTCAAGAGGATATTTATGTTGAACAACTTCTAGTATTTGAAATTTCAAAATACCCAAATCATATTTTCAAATTGAAAAAGGCACTATATGGATTGAAATAGGCACCTAGGGCTTAGTATGAGAGGTTGAGCACTTTCATACGTGAGAGATCCTATGAAAAAGGAAGTGTTGACACAACTCTCTTTAGAAGAAATTAGGAGAGGATATATTTATTGTACAAATTTATATTGACGATATCATCTTTGGATCAACAAATTAAAATTTTTGTTATGATTTTTCTAAGAGAACAAGTTGTGAATTTGAGATGAGCCTAATGGGAGATTTAAGTTACTTTCTAGGCTTTAGCATTAAGAAAATTGAGGAGGGTACTTTTATTAGTCAGTCGAAGTAAGTTAAGGACGTCCTCAAAAAGTATAAAATGGTCAATGTTAAACCTATTAGTATACCTATGAGTTCCTCAATTCAATTGGATAATGACCCAAAGGAAAAATTTGTTGATCAAAAGAAATTTAGAGGAATTATTAGATCTTTTATTTACTTGATTGCTAGCAGACACAATATTATTTTTAGTGTTTGTTTTGTGTGCTAGTTTTCAATCAGATCCAAAAGAATCACATTTGGCAGTAGTGAAAAGGATTTTGAGATATCTCTTGGGAATACAGAAATTAGGGATTTGGTATCCTAAGTTTAGCTATTCATTTGAAATAATTGGATATTCAAATTCAGACTTTGTAGGTTATAGGATTGATAGAAAGAGTACTTCTAGAATATGCCAATTTATTGGAAATTATTTAGTCTCTTGGTCCAGTAGAAAATAAAGTTCCATAGCCCTATCTACTATTGAAGCTGAATACATTGCCTTAAGAAGTTGTGTGGCACAAGTACTTTGGTTGAAACAACAGTTGATTGATTTAGGAATAACAATATGCACAATTCCCATTAATTATGATAATACTAAAGCCATTTGTATTTTGAAAAATCCTATTCAACATTCAAGAACCAAACATATTGACATCAGACATCATATCATAAGGAATCATGTATCCAAGGAGAAATTAAACTCAACCATATTTCGACTGAAAATAAACTTGCATACATTTTTATAAAACCACTAGCCTTTAATACTTTCAGTAGATTAAGAACAAGGCTTTGTGTGATTTATCTAAATGCTTAATTAAAATTTCTGCAATTTTGATATGTGTTTGTGTGTGTGTGTATTTTGTGTTTTGATTTATTTGTGTACTTTTTTGTTTTTATCATTTAAAGTGTGCATTTTCTTTATGATTTTTGTTTGTTTTTTGTGTTTTCAAAATGTTTTTACATAGAAATTCATGATTTTGATCAATCGAACAAAATTTTCTAAGTGTTATATTCATACTGTACGAAATTTATTTTGTACTGAATAAATTTTGTAGCGAAACGATCATTTTTTTTTGAAAGAGCAATAAAAAAATTGCATTAAAAACTAGAAAAGAGGAAACACAAAGAAAAACAGCATGCTAATTGCAAGCTGCCGATTCCTCCATCAAAATAATAACAAATAATGGAGGAACCGAGTCCAAAAATAAATCTTCCCACCAAAAAGAAGAAAAAACCCCAAAGTTAGCACAAAGATCCGCTAACTTATTACAATTTTTCTTAATGCAATTTAAAAAAACAAAGTTCAAATAAAAAATAAAGGAAAATTTATCATTACCTCTTCTTCCTTTTTTGAGAGCTTTGTGAATGAGCTTGATGACATTTGCATTGTCACTCTCAATAATGATACCTTTGAAATCATTACTCCATTTATTGATAACATCTTGAATGGATGTTATTGCTAGAAGTTCCAGATAAGTAATATCCCAATGCATTTGAGGAAAGCCGAAAGATGCAATCAACCGACCTTTGTGATCTCTGACAACTCCTCCTATACCTCCTTTATAAGAAGAATATAAAGCCGCATCAACATTTATCTTGATCGAATTGGGTGGAGGAGAGTACCAACTGTCTTCTAACAGCATAAGCTGATTAGTACTCAACCGGCCCATAGATGAATAATTGGTAGATTTAAAAGCTCCAACATAGGTGATAGCCTCCGCTGCGATGAAAATAGAGCTTCTTTCCTTCTTACCATGAACTAATTCAATTCTATCTTTCTAAGTGAGATAAATGGCATTACAGAAAACATTGGAAATGAAAATATTTTGCTTTTCAACCAATTTAAAGTATCATCCTTGGAAGAAAAATTTGGAATACCAATTCCCCAATTATTCAGATGGTGAATAACATCTGTAATTTTCAAATAATTACAAATCACATGATCAATGTTCTCCTCTACATTGCAACATCTTGGGAAATTCACCATCCTTCCTATTTTTCTATAGAAAAGAAAGGCTAAAGTAGGCAGGGCATCATTTAATACTCTCCACAAAAAATTTTCAGCACGGGCATTAAATTTAGAACTCTTCAGCCACTTCCATCTATTAGAAACAGGTGACTGATAAATATTATAGTTTGCAGCAATAGAGGTAATAGTTTTACCTGATTCCATATAAAAAGATGAAATTGATCCTCTACTAGATCATTTTTTATTTGAATTAAACAAATCAGTTTTATAAGTTCCAGCCCAAAGAATTTTTCCAATTCTGTCAAATTCCAGTAACCATCAGTTATAAAATTATCCAGAGAATAGAAATCTGTCATATTCACTAGAGAATTGACAAACGTTGGCCATTTATTGAGACTTTTATCAAAAATCCAGATGTCCTCCATAACATTGATTGATTGTCCATTGGCAATCTCCCACCTCACAATTGGTTTCAGATGTTTGCTCCCGTGTTTAATAATCTTCCATGCCGTCGAAACAGATCTGTTTCTATTTCCAACATTCCAAACAGAACCGTATTTAGGAAATAATGTTTTATGCAATAGAGAATCATCCTCTTTTAAGTATTTCCAAGCTATTTTAGCTATAAGAGGACCAACTTTGTTGATACAAGAATGTATCCCCTACCAAAGTTATCAACTGGTTCACAAAGTTTGTTCCAGTTAACGTAATGTAATCCTGGACTCTTATATCTTATATCCAAATGAAATTCGACATTAATTTTTTCAAATCTCTTCAAGGATTGATTTTGGAATTAAAGAAACAGTAGTAATGAAAAGAGGGAATGGAAAGAACTAACGATAACTAAAGTGATTTTACCGCGCTAGAGACAAAAATTTCTGAACCCCAAATATTCAAATTTTCCCAATACATTATCAATAACTAATTGATAATCAGCATCTGATGTCTTACTCAAAACCAATTAGATCCCACAACAGAATTCTTTCAACTCTTTATAGCCCAAAATGTTTTTCAATCTTCCTCTTCATCCTTGTGTTGAACAGCTTTACATAAAGAGAAACCAGATTAGTTGTATTGACTTCTGTCCGGATCCAGTTAACAATACTCTTAATGATTTCCTTAATCAACTTCACATTAGTGACTTTAGCTCAGCAAAAAACCATTACACATATCAGCGGATAGGAGATGTAGATTCATAGGGACTATTGCTGCTATAACCCGCACACCAATATTTTCCCTTTCCAAAATAGATTTGAAAGTAACTGAGAGCAAGAAGAATAAAAAGATACGGTGACAAGAGGGGCATCCTTGTTAAATTCTACCTACTAGCTTCAATCCCAGTTAGAATGATTTCCCAGTTAATTAAAAATATCATAAGAAGGGTTCACCATACAACCCAGAAATACAACTTGGGAGAATGATATAGGGAAAACCAAAATAATCCAACACTTGCAAAGAGCAGCCACAACCCATGATCTAGGCTTGTTCCTGTCTAACTTTGAAAGAAACCAAAATCCCTTAGAAGCTTTATAGAAAATGTCTGGAATTATGAAATACCTTCTTGGGCATTAAGAACATGATCATGAAGCGTTCCTTCCTTTGATAAAATGGCTGCTTTGCTCCAGAGAAATAAGTATTAGGAATAGTATTGTCTGATCCTGTTGGAAGAACTTTGGCATTAATTTGTAGACCGTATTACAGCACGATAATAGGTCTATAAGAGCTGCCAAATATTGGAATTACTGATTTTGGGAATCAACACAATTTGAGTTTTTTCCAATTCTTATTCATATCAGGCTGTAAGGAGGAATAGTTGGATAGCTTTCCATCATCTGATTTAATAATGGCCGCAATAACTCTTTTTAAAAAAAAGAAACACCATCTTCTCCTGGAGGCTGTGCAATCCGTAGTTCCTTAAGAGCTTCTTCTCACTTCTTCTATAAGAAAAAATCTTTACAAAGCGTCAAATCTATTTCCTCATTCAGACACTTTCTATTCTCCGGCCAACAGTGAGCATACAATTTTTTTTCAGACCATTTATTTTGAAATAATGAATCAAAACTTCTTCTATCTCATTATGATTATCAAACAAATTCCCAAATCATCCTTAATGCTAGCAATGAATTTTGATATTTTTCCTAGCAACTAGCAAAAGAGTGAAAAAGAATTTAGAGTTTTGATCACCTTCATTAATCCACTTCACTTTTGCCCGTTGTTTCCACCAGGTACTTAACCGAGCCAAAGTAGAGTTTAATTCACAATTTTTGAAATTTCAGTAAACAAATTTCATCAGAAGATGCAATCCATTCCTAGCTTCCTTCTCTTGAAGTTGTAGAATCTCCCTTTAAGAGTTTCCTTCAATTGTTCCAAGTTTTGGTGCTTTGCCCTGCTCCAAAAGTATAAAGTTTTCAGAGTTCTTCTCATTTTAGTATTAAGAATATAAGAAGGAGAACCAATGAATTTTCTGCTCCAGACGTTCTGCACTACTGAAAATGAAGCCGGGTAAGAAGCCCATATGTTCTCAAACTTGAATGATTTGCTGATTTTAAGAGATGAACTGTTAAGATTCAAAAGAATAGGACAGTGATTAGATGTGATTCTAGGAAGATGCTTAACCACTAGAAGTTGGTTAGTATTGACAGAATAAGAATTAACAATCATCCTATCCAATCTTTCCATTATCCGGTCCTTCCCTTTCTTTTTGTTACTCCAAGTAAACATAGGTCCCATGAATTTAAGTTCATAAAGATTATTAGAAATCAAAAAATACTTCATATCTTTAGGTCCCGAAGAGATTATAAATCTTCTACCTCCTTTCTTCTCTTCTTTAGCAGTCAAACAATTAAAATCCCCACCTATGATTTAAGGAAAATCAATAGAAATGTAAGGTTCCAAACCATTCCAGAGATCTCTTCTTTTGTGTACTTCTTTACTGCCATAAGAGGTAGCAATCCTCCATTTACCAATGAGAGGAATATCCAGATCACCAATAATGAATTGTGAAGATGATTCTATCACATTATAAGAGGCCATCCTGCTCTTCCACATTACCAATATCCCTCCTGAGAGACCGGATGATGGAACATAATTGAAATCCCAACCAATGCCAATTAAAGAATCCACTTCCTTACTGTCAATAAAAGACAATTTAGTTTTCAAAAGGCCAACAAAAATAACTTTATGTTCTTTAGCAATCTCCTTAAGGTATAGAGAAGCCTTTTTTTTTTCTTGGCTCCTCTACAATTCCAAAACACTATGGAATTCATTTATGGATAAGTGGGGAGAGACTCCCCCCTTTCTCCTTCTCATCGCTTTCAGTTCTTCTATTTCTTGTCATCAATTTTATAGGTCCCAGTCCTTTTAATTGTTTCAAACCTTTCTTCTTAGCTGAATTAGAAATCTCTCCCAGATTTTTATGAATAGCATTTAATAGAAGTACCAATTTTTTATTTTCTTTTGTAATATTAACCTTGCTGAAATTCTATTTTTCTGGATGAATCAATTCTTCACTAATCTCCTTCTCCTCTAATAGATCTTTTAAGGCTTCAAATTTATTGGTGTTCTGAATCTTATCCTGAGACGGGCTGACAATATCTTTATTTTTGAAGACATTATAACCTTCAATATCTCTATCTGAAACTATTGAAGAAGGCATCATAGCACAGGTCTCCTTATCCATTTTATCAAAAAAATTTGAACTGAAGTCAACCTGATCATTTGTAATTTCAACACGAATTTCTTTTGAATTAATAACTTCTTTATTGAAAGTTTGAGTTTTGTTAACTGTTCCAGAAAATTTTCTTCTTTTTGTTTCCAACTTGAATCCAAGGCCCATTTTCCTTACCTTTGAAGCCATTATCAGCAAACGCTTTAGAGGCTGTGTCTTTCAGATTCCTGTCTTTAATCAGAATTTTTTCATTAACCTGAATATCCTTATCTAGCTTTGCAGTAATACCTGGTATCACTTTTTTTGAACAATCTTCTTTGAGATGTCCAATCTTTCCACATGTAAAACAAAAAGTGGTAATCTCTCATATTCAATGTATTGATAAAACTTTTCCAAGTTACCTTCAACCCAAACTCCCAAAGGTAATGTTTCATCAAGTTTAATACGCACACAAACTCTTGCGTATTCCCTTCTGCTCCATTGGAACATATTCCCATCAATCAAATAAGGAGTACCCACCTTGGAAGCAATTCTACAAACGTTTACTTCATCCCAACATTGAAGGGGGAGGTTTGGCATACGGATCCAGATAGGGGCTGTGAGGCCTTTAAACGAGGAGGGAGAAAAAGTTGTTGTCCATCTATCCATTCCAACAATATTCCCATTCACATAATAGGGTCCTGAAGTTATAATTTAATCCAAACTTTCTGTATTTTCAAAGGCACAAAGAACCCAGCCCAATCCAAGCTGAGTCAAATGAAATTTTCCAACTCTTCCCCATTGCCTTCTTAGTTCAAGGCTTATTACATGAAAAGGGATGTTATCTCCGAATATTTTGATAACTAAGGATTTATTCAATTTGTTAGAGTTCTCCATCTCTTTTTCAAAATTTAGTTTAACCACACCATCTTCTTCCACAAAATCCTTACCAAAATTCAAATCATAAACTTTGATGTTTGCTTTCCACTTCCACACATTTGTGCCAGCAATCACATTACCAGATTTCTTTGAATTTTCAGCAACCTCAGAATTCAAATCACAATTACCCAACACTCCATAATCGCATTTCCAAATAGTAATCAGATCTGTATTTTGATCATTGCCTTCATGTTCATTAGTAACAACCGCATCTTCAACCAAAACCTGATCTTTAGAAATCAGGTTGTTCACGTAATAGTTCTGATCAACCTTTGACTTTATCAAATTCTTATCAGCCGCATTAACACAAGAAGTGGAAATGCAATTATTAGATTTTTTAAAAGCATCACTTCAGATGTTAATGATATCGTCACAGATTTTAAAAGACTTGAGATTAAACTTATCTTCAATTAAATTTTTTTCCCTTACCAATACATTCAGGGGTCTTCTTCTTGACGATTTTACCACCTTCAAAAATTACCATGGGGCATTCTTTCATTGACCAGAAATTGAGTTCTTTACCATGACCATTTTCTCCAAAAGCAGGTGGAGACGACTCAGAATTGAGATGAGAAACAATCCAAGAAGAGGGAATAGGTTGGCAAATTTTGTGGGGGCCACCGGCCTTAGGAGGCCGGCGATCCTCCGACGCCATTGACGACGTTGCAGAAAACCCGCGTAACAGGATTTCAAAAATTGTCAAACCCGGGAACTACAGACCTTCTCTCTAAGCGAAACGATCATTGGGTAGAGCAGAATGCGTATAGTTTTTCAGTTTTTGTTACAGTTCGTCTGTACAATCCCCAGATCATATGGATGATGTGTATTCATTTATATGTATACATGTAGATGGTTATACGGATAGAAGCAGTTATTATTTCTAATCGTACATATGAACCTTGAGTTCATACATACGACCATGTGGCATTCTATATAGGGTACGATTCAAAATATAATAAAAATGATCATAAACAATTGATCGTCCCGAACAAGCACATGTTTGTCTATACGATTGTTTAGTCAGAAAGTCTGTACGTAATGATGCCTCGTAACTTGCATGATTATGAAAAGTTGTTTTGTTTTGGTTGCATTCATTCGTACATATGAAATTTTATTTCGTACATACGACGTCAAGCATCGTACGGTATGAAACCCTTTTCATACGTACGAAAGACCATTTTTCTTTAAATAGAAGGATTTAGAACTCTAATTTCATACACTTCAAAAGCTTTCCAAACCTTCAATGGAAAGCTCTAACAAAAGGGGTAGACTGACTAAGGAACTAGATAAGGGACCTTCCTCTAGAAATGACGATGAAATTTTCCTGTCCAAAAGAAACGAAGAATCTTTTCCTAGGTTTTTCTCAACAAAAATTACTCCTTCTAGAGTTATTTTGCAAGAAAAATATAATCTATCAAGTAATTCTACTTTTTTCTTCTACCTAATCGCATTTATCCTCACTCTGATTAACTCTTACAACAAGGAAACTTTCCACTATTTTCTTGCTAATATAACTTTTAGCATCGATCAAACTAGGATTAGGAGTTATGTTATGAAGAAAAGGGTTGAAATAACAAAGGAGGATATGGGAATATTTTTGAATTTGAGGACTGAAGGAATAAGAGCCCACACCTTGACCTCTACTGCTAACTATGACTAGACTGCTATAAACCCTGTAATTAGAAAGATTAGTCAAGTATGCCATTTACCTAAGGTGTTAACTTTGAACCAAGATGATCACATCATCTAGCATGTTCTTAGAACTTCAATAATTCCTATAGCTGGTACTAGGTCAACACCAACATGGATATGATAAATAGCTATTTTAATCTCTTCAACCAGCCACCTCCTCTAGACCAGAGCCCCTCATAATGAAAAATGTACTTCTTTTTGTTATTTTCTTTGCCAGCACATGGGATTTGATGTGATGACTTTGGTAGTTTTTTTGACTGTTTCTAGTTTTTATTTTTATGTTTTAAAGATCCACTGTGAATTGATATCAACTATGCTCCAATGTACTATCCTTTATTTTGATATCAATAAAACAAGTCCTATTTTTATTTAGTTATTTTTGCTCGTTGGTTGAAATGTTTGTTTGCCTATATGATAATCCTAACTTAATTGATCTGAAAGTGGTATAATTTGAAAAGCAATACAAAAATTAACTTCATTAGAAAGAAAATCTAATTTTTCAAAAATTTAAGTTACATTATAACTCGATCAAGTTAACGATATCAATCTCATATTCTTTTTTAGGCATACAAAATTTTAATATTATTATTGCAATCATGATGTCTTATTATTATTATTTTTTTTTTCAAGGTAATTATCTTTGTACTTAGAGAAATTTGAGTTTTTAGATTATTGATTTTGGAAAGAACAACTTAAAAAATTAAAAAATGTACAAAGGAACAAAAATTGAAAGAATGTGCTATGGTTTTCAAATTGAAAAGAGACAGAAAATTAACCCAAATATAAAAAGATACACAAAGTGTGCCACAAATATTAAAAATATTAGCAATGTCGCCACAAGTATATGTTCTTTCCTCTATTTTTTAATCTTCAATTTCAAATCAATCTAATCTTCAATTATATTTTGTATTGGAAATTGACTTACATTAATCTTCATTTCAACACTTTTGCAAAAATTTTCCTTATCCAATTATCTATAATGATTCATGACCTTGATATATTTATCTTGTCTTTATTATGTGATAATTTAAATGATATGAATCTTTATTTTTCTTTAATGAACATTAATCTTGTTATTTCACTTATAACTCCACCTCTTTCAGGATCAATTATTAAAGGCTTCTCATATGACTTCTTACATTTATGTTGTCTTTTTCTTCTTCTCTTTTTGCTATTGTCAAAAAGGGGGAGAAATATTATTTGGACATTTGTGTGTTTTTATATGTTTGATCATGTTTTTTTTGATTTTACATTTTATTGATTGTGTTTTGTTGTTTGAAGTTCGTAGTTGTCTTGTTGTTTGTTTTGGTTGTAGTTTGTAGTTGTGTTTTGTTTTTATTTTTATTTTGCACTTTGTGTGACAAAAACTTAAAAATTAAAAATGTTTGAACACTTCATAATGGAAAAACCCTTATACTTACATGCTTATTCATTCAAGGGGAGTAAGGGAGAAATTTAGGATTTGTAAGTGTTCTCAAACAATAACTGTTTTGCCATCATCAAAAAGGGAGAGATTGTTGCTACTTTATTTTGCATATTTGACATTCTTACAACATTTATGTTTTTGATGATTCCAAATATTATTATTCTGATTATTACTTCTCCAGACATATTTTGGATGAATAGTTTTGCTCGTGTGTGTACTAACATTTCAAGGAAATCATACTCCAGATTGTTAAAGACTTCAAATCAAGATTAGCTTAGAATGAATTGTTAATTGAAAGTCTATATTTTTAAATTTTTTGAGTCTGAGAGAGTGAGATTGTAATTGAGGAATGGAGCACACACACACTAGGGAAGAGTTTTAAAATTTGTATTTTTAAACTATCGTATGGTACGATGCCATTTCATATGAGACGATTTGGTTAGTTATTTTCCCCAATGAGCAATGGAAGAACAGAAAAAGGTAAATTTTTTTTAAGTATAGATCATACGGACGATATTTTATATTCATATTGGGATGGTCATTTCTGTCTTTGCCAAATGTGAAGTTTGTACGGATGATATTTTATATTTGTACTAGGATGATCTTATCTGTTTTTGACGAATGTGAAGATCATACGAATGATATTTTTAATTCATATCGGGGTGATCTTCTCTATTTTTGATCAATGTGAAGATCATACAGATGATATTTATCATTTATATTGGGATGATCTTCTCTTGTTCCTCCTCGAACTTTATTCGTATGGATGATATTTTTTGTTCGTACCGAGACGATCTTCTCAGGTTTATCCTACAAAGATATTCATACAGATGATATTTTTCAATTGTACCTGGATAACGGGATCTGTTATATTTTCATCAAAAAATTCATACATACATGCTTTAAAAATTTTTGTTCATATTGGAAGAACATATTTTGTACAGATGATGATCGGGTATGAATATAGTTCATACCTATTCATAATGAGTTTGTACGCAACAGTTTTTGAATTATTTGTACGTACAAAATTCAATCATATGGGACGATCGTGGATGGTCAATTTTGAAAAATGTAATTTTATGTACGAATTTTCATGTATTTTCTACATAAGGTCCACTTAAGACTGTCATTTAATCTTTTTTTCAACTTTTCTTCATGAATGGTAAAGGGCAATTAAAGGAGACAGTGTGAGAGAGTGTTTGAGAGAGATTTCTTCATATTCGATTGTGAAGGGTTCACTAAGTTACTCAAGGTTAAGGATCTCTGTGTGTGATTTGTGTTTCTTTACTCTTTTTCTTATTTTTTTAGAATGCTCGTGTGAAGATTGTTCAAAAGGATTGGGCTCTCTGCCGACACTTAGAGAGTGTGAACAGCTGAAGGTTCTCTACCTACACTTGGAGAGTTTGAATAGTTGAAGGTTCTCTGCCTACACTTGTAGGGTGTGAAAGGACAAAGGTTCTCTGCCTACACTTGGAGGGTGTAAAATGACAAAGGTTCTCTGCCTATACTTGGAGAGTATGAACAACCAACGGTTCTCTGCCAGTACTTGGAGGGTATAAAAGGACGACGGTTCTCTACTGCACCAGGTAGTGATGGAATAGTGTTTTGTGAAGGCTTCTCCGCCTTACTATGGGTGCAGAAGGAGAGACACTTGTGGTAATAGTGCAATACCTGAAGTGGGAGACTTCAGGGAGTGGATGTCGGTCGTGTTTGACCAAACCACTATAAACCTTTGTCTTTTTATTTTTGCTGCTTATTTTTCTTACTAAAAGTTTTTATTTTTCATGGTTGAGAAATTATTTTGAAAAACTTAAAATCAACTTGCTCAGTTTATTAAAATGGTTTTAATTTTTTTTTAATCCAAGAAGAGGTAAAATTATAAATTACTAATTCACCCCCCTCTTGGTTAGCCTTTGGGATATAAGCTTAGGTCTAACAACCTATTTCATATTCAACAAGTTTCAAAACTAAGATCTTTAATGGAATGTGCCTACCACTTCTCTAGTGGTTTTGTCTCCCAATGTAATCATGCCTCCATTCCTAGCTTCCAGTGAAATGAATTGTGTCATTTCTTTGGTTATATGCTTCGAACATTCACTTTCTAGGTACCAAATGCTCGTATGAGGTATTGTATTAGAGCATTTCTATAAGATAATCAAATGTTAGTCTTGGATGCCCAAACAAGTTTGGGTTCTCCTTTAGGCAAAATTAATCAAGATGCATATATAATATGATTTATTTTATGCATCTTTGATCTCCGCAATAAATGAGTTTTATTATGAATAATACAATTGTGTGAGATATGCCCCATTAATCCACAAGAAAAATATCTTACTCCAAGAAAAAGATTTTTTAATCTATGTGAGTAAAACTATCTTTTCCTATGTTTTAAAATTTTTTGTTTCTAATAGGATTATAAAATTTTTCAAGTGTGGGTGGAATCTTATTTTCATTGAGTACTTTCAATTTAGCTTTTAAAAATGAGTTATCACCTTTTAAAATAGCATTATCAAATTTTAAATAATGTTCTCTACTATCAGATTCATCCATAAATTTTTTAAAATCTTTTTTAGGTTCAGTGTGGGATGATTTCAATAGTTCATGCTATTTATTCAATTCATCAAACACATCTAATAATTTCATCGGGTTGCTATCAATCTGTAAATGGTCTTTCCTAAAGATTTTATGCTCTTTTTGTAATTCAAGAAAATCTAAACTCAACCTAGCATGCATCTTTTTATGTTTTCTATATGTTGTTTGAATTTTTTTCAAAAATATCAAATAACTCATCATATGTTAAGTCACATACCTCTTTTTTATCTGACTTATCAAGCTTACCGACAAACTGACACAAATTTATGACTTCTTACTCTACCTTTATTTCTAAAGAGTCTGAAGCTAAGTCCACCCAAAAAGCTCTCTGCAATCTCTTCTTTCCCTTCCTCACATTTGTTTTCTCCTCCACCTTCTCCTTTCTAAGATTAGATTTAAGATTGGGGCATTCTGATTTGATGTGTCCAAGATTCCTACATTCATAGAAAATCACATCATTAGAAGCCCTAACATTTATGTGGAACTTACTTTTTTTTTACTACTGGCATCTCCTTTGCTTCCTCTTTAGAAAACTCCCAAATTTCTTAATCATCAAGGCAATATCATCTTAGTATTCAGGCTACGACTAACCAGTCTTTGAGTCATCCACATTTAATGCTATGTTATTCTCCTTTTGCTTCTCAATTGTATAAATCTATCTTTGAGTCACTCCTTGCTCTTATGTAATTAAAGATCCAAGAAGATTATCAATGGAATAAATATTTAAATACTTAGACTATGTAATAAATGTTATTTTAGCATCATAAGCAATAGGAAAATAATGAAATATTTTATTTATTTCTTTAGCATCCATTAGTTCCCTACTTAAAGTATGCAAGGAGGTAACTATTTGTATGAAACATGTATGCAAGTCAGTAATTGTATCATTTGGCTTCATACGAAATAGTTTATAATCATGCAACAAAATATTCAATCTAGATTATTTCACTTCATTAGTCACTTCATATGTGATACAAAGTCTATCTCGAATTTCTTTCCCATTTTGATAGGTAGAAAAATGGATATAATTTTCATATTTAAGTACACAGAAAAAATTGTTCAAACATTTGGAGTGTAACAGAGCTATGTGTCATTCTTCAACAATCCAGTCAGCAAATGGTATTTCAATTCTAATGCCATTTTCATGTCTAGCTGGCATAGTGTATGCTACATGTAATAGAATCCACATGTGATAGTCAAGTGATTGAAGAAAAGTGGACATTCATATTTTTTAAAACTCAAAATGAATGTTATTAAACAATGGGGGCCTAGAGATCAAATACCCTTCACGTGTGTTACGGTTTCCAAAAGTTGCCATGATCATTTTCAAAACATTGTCTAAAACTTAATTTTCAAAAGTAGGCTCTAATACCACTTGTAAAATTTGTATAGGTTAATAGAACTAACACAATTGTTCCAAGGCTAATAAAGAGGGGGGGGGGGGGTGAATCGATAATTAATAGAATAAAGCTTTTCAACCACTTAAATAAAAATGTGCAGAAAGATAAAATTATCAAAAAATAAAGAACACATAAATTTATAGTGGTTTGGTCCAACTAGAACTACATCAACTCCCTAAAAACTCCATCTGGTTTTACACTATTACCAAAGTGACTCTCCTTTTTCTCTCACAGCAAGGCATAGAAGCCTTTGTAATTACCCTTTCTTCCACCAATTCTCGGTGTGGCAAAGTATTGTCATCCTTTCACACCCTCTAAGTGAAAGCAGAGTACCATCGTCCTTTCACACTCTCTAAATGTTGGCAGAGAACCATTGTCCTTTCACACCCTCCAAGTATAGGTAGAGTACCGTCATCCATTCACAGTCTATAAGTGTCGGCAAATAACTGAATCTTCATCAAAGATCTTCCCGCGAGCTTCTTCAAATAAGTATGGAAGAGATTTACTGCAAACACAAATATATTCTTACCTTTGAGTAACCTTGTAAACCCTTCACATTCTCAACTTGCGAGAACTCTCACTCAAATATTCTCCAAAATCACTCTCACACTTTTTCTCTTAAGAAAAATAAAGAAGGATTCATCCATAGTTAGTTTGTAGGACCTTATATATAAAAGACATCAAAAACCATATTGAAAACTGAAAATTTCAATTTTAACCATCTGTCATCATACAATACGATCGACAATCATACATACGAATAATTCAAAGTTTGCTTGTATGATCCTGCACGAAACATTTTCATATATGCACATCATACAGTATGAACCATATATTGTCTAGTATGATTAATTCAATAAATTTTACTTTTCGTATGTACAAAAATGTACCAATTAATTTTGTGTTTTGGTTGTCGTCTGTACAAACTTAAGATCATCTCGGATGAACAGTTTAAAAAAAATTACCTTTTCTTATGGACAAGATTGTACCCATCAATTTTGTACTATGGACGTCATCTGTATAAATGCAAGACCATCCAGGATGAAGAGTTAAAAAAATTACCTATTCGTATGGACAAAAATGTTCGCATTAATGTTGTACTCGGGACTTCTTTTGTACGAAGGCAACTTCATGCAATATGAATAATACTTAAAAAAATTTTCATCCATGATTTGATTAACTGTTTGCTGGTGGAACTACCTAGATAAATCATTCCGTACGATCTAAAATCATACAATATGATTAGTTTAAACAATTCTAAGTTTTAACACTCCTCCAATGTGTGTGTGCATATTTACTCAATTATAATCACACTCCCTTAGACTCTATAAAAACATAAAAAGTACAGACTCCAAATACATTAAACTCTAATCTAATCTGTCTTGAAGTATGATTTCTCTGAAATGTTAGTACACACAAATAATGAAAGTAGTATATCAAGTATATGTTAGGATAACAGTAATCAAACAATAATATTTGGAATAATAAAAAATACATATAATATAAACATATAGTTATGAAAACTAAGTTGCAACATCTTTGGCTATCAATTAGGGGAATTTAGGTTCGTAGCTTACATATGTATTGTGTCTTTGTGAGTTTGTTTTAATTAACCTTATTGCCTTAAAAAATGAAGCATGTATTAGCTAATATATTTATACTTATTTAAAGCATAGTTCCCAATCTGATGTCTAGCACCTTTCAACAAATTTTGATTTATAGGGATGCAACTAATTAATAACTTTAAATTAAACTTAAAGCTTAAGAAAAAATATGCAAGCTGGTAATATAAGAATAATGCCAAGCAACAGACCATTGTTTCCCACTACATTCCCACTGCAGTCCTACGTGTTAACTCATGACTGAGACTCTCATAATGCCAAACAAGAGGCCTCATTTGGTTGACCTACTATATTGCAAAAGTATGTTTTTAAGTGGTTGAGCATAAAATGGAATAAAAAAAAAAACATTTTATTTAATGGTGTTATGACATAATGTTGTTTGGCAAAATTATTTTTTGAGTGCTTATTAAAACATAAAAAATAGATAATCAATATTTGGTCAGATTAACTATTTCAACATTTTCACTATAAATAACAAAATTACCCATATATTAAATGGAAATGCATTTTTTAAACAATTGAAATAAATGAAAATATACAAAGAACTCTCAAAGACTATTATTTTATTATCAATAATTTTTACATAAACTTAAATTGAATACACTTAAAATGAATATATTGTTTAATTTGTACAATTTAAATTTATTTATATTTATATTAGTTTTTTACTCACATATTAATCTTCAACTACTTAAAATTTTAGTTATATTTAAACCTCATAAAAAGAAATTTTATTATATAATAACTTTTAACATAAACTGCAATACAAATAAATTTAAAATGAAACTTATTTACTTTTTATTTATACACGTACAAATTTATATACATGAGGATATGAATTTATTATTTTAAGTGCATATGTTAAAGATTGATAACAATTTCAAAGTTTATAACAAGTTAATTATTTGAAGTCAAAAATTAATAATGATATTATCATTTCACTATGATGATCCTTATACATAATAAATGTTAGTACAATCTTTAATAAAAATAATTACAAGTAGATAAAAATAAACTCTAACAACCAAAATAAAAAACAAAACTACAATTGTAGTCTCATATTTGCATCCGAAAACTTGAAATATAACTTGAATATATTATAAATAACTCATCATTAATTTGTATTAAATTTATTTATCAATAATTTAAATTACTTATGCAATATTTAAATATTATTAAAGATGATGCTAAATGTAGTACTAGTTGTAATTGTATAACTATATTGCAATGTCAGATCTAAATTCAAGTATGTCCTCTGCACCTACACCATTTTGCAAGTCTAAAATACAATCCATGCTTCCTAAGGGTTGAACTTCTTCTCCTACTCTGTACTCATGTAACTATGGATGAACAAAATTTTCATCGATGTCACATTAATTAAATTCCATATCAATCCTTCATCAATGTCTTCCTATGTAATTATGTAGTGTCATTATTTCATCTTCAATAAAACATCTTCTAGAATGAGTAGTTTGACACCTCTCTTAGAATTCTTTATTTTTTCTTTCATACATCAATGCACGTTCTATTACTCTTCTTTAGGAGGAATGTCTTATATTAAATACCTCTCATTGACCACTAGTAAGTTGATTATCTCATACAAAACATGGTATATAATATTGCGTCTTGGGATAAGGTTTAAAAAATCCCTTTGGAAGCGAATATCTAGTGTCAAAGTAAAATTTACATGCTACCAAATAGATTAATTATCTGTTATACTATAATATAAATATCCTTACTAAACTAATGTTCATATACTTAATAAAAAAGAACCTAATGTCGATATAGGAAAATTGCATCTTAGATCCCTTATAGTACGTTGGAAGATATAAGTATCTTACGTTTAACCATATCATTCTTATGTAACAAATATGAAACGCATATCAAAATCACATACTACCATATGCCACATATCATTGATAATCTATGTAAAAATATGATATAATTATTTATCTTCTAGTACAATAATATCGATTGCTAAATGCACCAATGCTCGAAGCCACATTAAAAATATCTACTTAATACTTATGTAGAATTTTGAAATCTCTCTAAGGTAGATCTTACAAATTCATTCTATCATAGAATGAAGAAAGTAATTCCAAGCACTTCTCTACAACTAGTTCTACGTGAACAACATAGCCAAAGAAATGATTCAAGTTTCCAAAATAAATCTTTAAGTATTACTTGTGACATCCAAAATATATATTGTGAAATCTCACAGGATGTCCACAAAGTAACTCTCACACTCATTTACCTTCTCTTTGACCTGAAACTTAAGGAAGACCTTTTTGATAAAGTGAATAGAAATCTTAAAGCAAAAAAAAATAAAAATATTGATAACAACACATTATTAAATTTAATAATTACCATTTCATCAATAATTGGCAATATTTTTTTTCATTGCAATCATCATTAGAGCAACTCTCATAATTCTCCAACATTGTATAACTACTTAAATGTAAATATTATAAAAAAAATTTCATGTAATAAATATTTATATACACAATAAATACATATATGCATGGATATAGATCAAAAGTTGAGAAACTATTAGAAGTAGATAAATGGTTTGTGTATAAAAGCCGCAGATGTTGCCTGATTGAAAATCACAAGAATTGTTTATTTAAAAGTTTAACACAATTACTAGCCTATTCTACGTCAGTACTCCATGTAACTAGCATAAAAATTTTTGATTTTGAGAAAATATGTTGAATAGTTTAGACATCAAATGAAATGTAATCTTTGCTCTTCATCTGAACAAAGTAGCTACTCGAAGTTGTTGGAATTATCTAAGTCTTGTAATACAATATATGAGACTAGATTGGCTAGTCCTAAAGTTTAATTTGTTAAGATTGAGATGCACGGACAAAACCCCTTCTTTCTTTGACTTTTCCAAAATCACAATCAGTCGCACGTGATCAATTGTCAGCTCACGATCCTCTTTTCCATTTTTTTGAAATCATGATAATTTTGTAATCCTATCTCTCCTTTTGATTATCTAGGTTTGTGCTCTCTCTTTTTCTCTCTACATTCAAGGAGGCAAGGGAAACTTAGGGCATTAAATTTACCCCCTCCCTCTTGTGGAAGCTACCATACCCCTCCCATATCCTGCCTCTTAATAGCCTTCGAGCTCCCTCTCCTACTTCTTCCTTTGCAACAACCTCTCCTCTTGTCAACAACCTTTTTTCAAACATATCATAATCTTCTCTTATTCTATAATAAGTTCATTCTCTACTCATGCTCTCTCTCTCTCTCTCTCTCTCTCTCTCTCTCTCTTTCTCTCTCTCTCTCTCTCTTATTCTTATAGTCATAGTCACCAAATTAAATAGCTCCTTTATTTATAGTAAGAATCAAGCATTGATTTTGTACAGCTTTGGTAGTTTATTTTTTTTCCTTTATTCTATTTATAATTTTCTTGGCTTGTATCAAAATATTTCATAATTGGATGTATTGGTTATTTTAACCTTTATTATTGAATTTTTCACTTTATTAGACTTCTTATGCTTTCTATGATACATACATACATATATATTATACTGTATCACTTGCATATATATGCTTCTCTTTGTGATAAAAAAATAAGTTTTTCTATCCCTTCACCAAATCCCATGCCTCATGGATCTACCGCTTTCCTAATCTTAGATGTGACCTATAAAGATTGTCATATCTTACTCAGAATATTGATGAAGCACAAAAGCATAAAATAAAACATGAACATGCCAAGAAAATAATGAACCTTATTCTTTTCAATGGTTTTTGTTCTCCTATTAACTCCCTCTTATTTCTAAAACATTTTCTTTTAATTTCCTGTCAACCAAACGAATGATACAACAGCAACAACAACAACAAACCTTTGTCCGACTACTTGGGATCGGGTACATGAATCCTTTTTTTCCATTGTGTCCAATTAAAAGTCAAATTCTCATTTAAATCTAATAAAGAAATATCATTTCTAATAATTTCTAACCAACTATATTTAGGTCTACATCTACCTATCTTAATATAATTCAAATCTAATACCTTAACTTTCCTAACCGGATCATCAAAAGGCCTCTGTTTAATATGACAAATCCATCTAAGGCGACTATCTCTAATATTATCTTCCACTAAAGCAACTCCAACCTTTTCACGTATATGCTGATTTCGTTTCCTATCTCTAAGGGTAAAGCCATTCATCTATCTAAGCATCCTCATCTCTACAAAACTTAACTTAGTATTATGCTTCTCTTTTAATGGCCAACATTCGGCAACATAAAACGTTGCAGGTCACACCACCATCTTATATAATTTTCCCTTTAATTTGAGGGTGGACTTTTCTATCACATAATAAGTCAGATGCATTCCTCCACTTCAACCATCCAACTTCAATTATGTTGTTAACATCCCCATCAATTTCGCCATCACTCTACATAATAGATCCAAGATCTCTAAAACATGTACTCTTATTAATGACTTGATCACCCAAATCCGCAATCCCCTCACTAAGTCAATTGCTACTAAAATTACACTCCATTTATTCAATTTTAGATCAACTCAAGCGAAAACCTTTAGACTCCAAAGTTGACCACCATAATTCAAGTTTACCTTCAACTCCCTCTCTAGTCTTATCAACAAGAAGAATATCATCAGCAAAAAGCATACACTAAGTTACATCCTCTTGCAAATGTCTAGTGAGAACATCCATGTCTAAAGCAAAAAGATATGGACTTAAGGCTGGTCCTTGATGTAATCCAATCAAAATAGGAAAATACTTGGTAGAACCACCTTGTGTTTGATCACAAGTAATAGCTCCTGCATACATATCTTTAATGATTTAAGTATAAGCATTATTAACTACTTTCTTCTGAAGAACTCTCCAAAGCACTTCTCTTGGAACTTCATCATATGCTTTCTCTAAATTAATAAATATGTCAACCTAACAAATGATATTATGAAAAAAATAAATAAAGCATAATATTATTGCTTCTATAAAAATTTATTTAATATGTTCATGAATTAAAAAAGCATTAAGAAATATTTCAATTTGAAAAATAGCATTGCAAACAAGAAAATAATAGTTTTATTAATTGGAATATACTTTTCTATGCCTTTTGGAAAGAGAGACTTTTAGAGGGAGTGAAGATTCTCTTGGATGAGATGTTGGATCAATATATACATTCAAATTTAATAACAAAAATTATTTTTTACTGATGGAAATAATCAGAGAGGAGATTTATCAAAATGCAAAGGTGCAATTATTTGACATTTTTCCATGAAATAAAAATTAAGTTTGAATATAAATTTGAATGGGAAAAATTTACTGTGTTATGTGCAATAAACCACTCCTATGAAGCCCCACCGGCTCTCGGCTTACTCCTTCAAGTTCTCTAATGCAAAGATTTGAAGCTCTATTATGATGGTGACTTCTTCTTCTGTTGTTATACTCTTCTCAATATCTTATTCTTTCTGCTTTTTATACATCACCTAAATTCTTCTTGATCACATATGAATCTCGATGTATTTATGAATTGGAAACCTCCAATATTATATATAGGGCCATCCAAACTTTGATTTTAGCTAACTTATACTCAAACTGAACACTCAATGAGACAAAACCAACAACACCAAAATTTGTGTAATCCAAGCATAAATGGGCTAAAATATAATCAAGGGACCGAAGCATATTTGGAAGTTTTAGTGAATTAATTAGGTAACCAAATGACATCTAAATATATATACATAATAGCTTATAATCCAAATTAGCTTATAATATAAATATTCTAATCCACAAATATATTTATATGGACATAACAACCCTCATTGTTGATTTTCATATGTCTTGAGAATACTAGTATTATTCTTCATCCTAATATGTATATTATGATTAATTTTTAAGGTTAGTTTACATTAACTCTCACCATGATAACCTTACTAGTCAACTTATATGAACCATCTCTATAATCAAAGCCTCTAATCTAATTCATGTTATTGGTTGATGATAAATCTACAATGACATTTTCAATAATTTAGTGATCTCCATATTAATGAAAATTATATATAGTTTTCAATGAAATTTTAAGTTCTATCCATTATGAGCTATAAAAAAATCATACAAAATCAATCATTGGCTCTCTCCTATTACCTCCAACAGCTCTAATGATACATATAACTTCTGATTTTATCAATAATTAATATCTTTTAACATTTAATTTTAGATATATATTTACTTTCATCTCTCATTATCCCAGTTATCAATAATTTATATTCACCAATGCACACTTCCAAAGTTTAATGAAGATCACCCTCTCCCATAATTAAAAGGAGATTGGTCATGTTAATCACTCCCTAATGCTTACAATCACTATATAACTTTCAACTGATACTAATGATTCATGTTTGTTAACTGCTCCTTATATAAGCTATCTTTTTGGCCAAGTAACTATTATCAACATTTAAAAAAAGGATAGGTTACTAACCAATATTGTACTTAGACTTATCCAAAAAGTTTGACACTAGCCTTCGCCGCATCACCAACATAAAAATCCCCTAACCAACACTTGATAAGCTATAACAGATGTGTGCAAATTCTATAAAAGAAGCCTTCCTTATGATGTGAAGCCAGACCACATAATCCTTAAAACCTACATAAGAGTAAAAAGCAGGAATAAGCTCTCAAATGGAATGGGGCGCACATTAAAATTACATTTGTCCGCACAACAAAATTATTTAAAAAATGCCCCCCCACACATGCACCATAACATTATATATAGAAACACAAAGAAATGCATATGCAATAAAAAAATTCCATTTGCCCCGACGAGCATGTTATGGGTATACACATGACGTTTGAGGATGTTACACATACTATATGATATGCCCAAGTTCAAACCAGATCCACTATCAGTAATTAGATAGAGTTGATATGTTTCAACAGGTAATTATAATAATGCCCCATAAATGCATGCATGAACCCCGACGAGCATGTTATATTTACACATGTAATATTAATGGATGATTCATGGCTTTAGAAATGAACTTAAGTTTGAGGTTAATCATTCTATGTGATTGGGTAGGAGTCAACACGGCTCGAACCACTAAATAGATGCACAACCATGACATCAAGAAAATTCACTTATAAAAGCATCAAGCTGATAATGAATTTGATCTTCTATAGGAAATCAGATAGAATTGATATGGTTAAATAGATAATTATAAAAATAGCCCTTAAACACCCGCATGGTTGTCGTAAAGAATATTTTATTTATAAATGTGACATCTAAGGATGCTACACTAGTGATGAAATGGATTTAATTTCAAGTTCAATCATTCTTTTTGATAGCACTGGAGTCCACACAACTTAAACCAAAAAATTAATATACAGTCATGGTAACGACTGTAATATTTTGTTCTATATGTTCATATTATGCCTTTAAGTGTTATAGTCCTAAAAATTCTCTAATAAAGGCATAAAGCCTATAGAGAACCTGATCATCTATCGGCAAGCGGATAAAGTTAATAAGGTTCAATCCATAAAATACAATTTCCCATCAATCCATAAAATACAATTTCCCATTATTATACTAATGATGGCCTTAATGAATATATATATAAACTGGAGGGGTTAATTCCAAACTTTTAATGCCACACAAATACCTACAAAAGCTCAAAATTCGAAAAAATTCTAAATTCCAAAATATTTAAAATAGAATTAACCATTAAACACATAAAATGAAACCCATCCGGCCTTCATAATAGTTTACTAAGGTAGATGAATCTAAAAATCAGTTCAGCTCATAAAGAACTAATGTCTGTTCAATAATATTACTATTATTTGTTCTCAAATAGTCTCTTGCCAGTAAGAATGTGGCATGTGTCCTCTAACCGATAATTTTGCCACTAAATAGAACTACTAGTAAATGGTTATGATTCGGGCCTTCTGAACTGGGTGTATTGTCATCAAATGACACCACTAAATTATTTTCATGGCTAGAGCCTCTATACTCCCTAATGGAACAAAATCCTTTTGATATAAATCAATATGACATGATTTATATGGATCAAAACACTTTATTAACTAAGGTGGATTAAAATTAGTCTGCTTTAGCAAAAAATTAATCCAAGATCTATAAGGTACCTTTTAACGATGCAACTCATGGCTTTTGATATGGATCATTCTACCAATTTGGGTTAACAACCTCCTTTAATTATGTAGATCATGGACCATGATGACCCGGTAAATCAGGTCTATCATCCATCCCTTACCATCCATTTTAAGTGCAAGATGATAAAATTTCAAAATTTAAAAATCAAACCTTAAAATTTCCAAAACCAATGTTGCTATTATATGCCATATACTACCCATTTCCATAAATCTATTTGATGACTAGCCTTTATCAAAAGTTCTATCTCATTATCGGGAGGGGTAGTTAACTATAGGGGCTTAACTCTATTGTAATTCTGAACTCAGTTCATAAAGTCCTTATAAAATAAGGGAAAAATCTCTAGGTTTGTGTCAAAGTTTGTTAGGGATGTTAAGCCCTTATGAACTAGCTCGAGGCTAACAAACATTCACAACAAAAATTAAAGTACAAAAATTAAATGCGGAAAACAATAAGAAAGAACACATAGAATTTTATAGTGGTTTTATCAACTTGGCCTGCATCCACTCCATAGAGTCTCTCCTCCGAGTATTGCACTAAACTCAGTGACAAAACTTTTTCTCCCACAGTAATGCAAAGAATCCTGTACAAACATCCTTTCCATCGACACCAGTGAGGCAGAGAACCCATCTCCTTCTTGTTCCTCCTGAACTAGGTAGAGGACCCAAATATTTTATCTTCCTCCTAAAGTAGGCAAAGAACCTCGATCTACTACTAAAGTTGAGCTCTCTAGAACCTCCAAGGAACCAAGGATGATGACCGGAGAAGACGACTCAGACCTTTGCTTGGAGTAACCTTTGTAAATCCTAAATAGGACCCTGTCTCTTTCTCCCTTACTCTCCTTCTCCTGTTGGTTCTCTATGTCAGGACATCAACAAATGATCACCTCTTGAGTAAAAAAGAGAGAATATAAATAAGGACTTCAAAATTTCCCTAATTAGCAATTAATCATCAAAGATCATCTAGGACAATCGACCGATCGTCCTGTAAGATCAATACAAATTTACCTCAATCAGCCTGGACGATCTAGAGGAGGTTGGATGATTAGAAGGTTTATTTTTTTTAATTATCCAGGTTGATAAGACATCGTCCTATATGATTAGTACAAATCATTGAATATCATATAGATAATCACTCTATTCGGCCAGACTATACCTATCTTGAAGATGAAGAAATAATTGATCATTTAGGATGATTTCACAATCTTCCTGGACGATTAGTTCAAGATGTTCAATATTGTATAGATAATCACTATGTTAAGATAGATTTTACATGTTTCGATAATATAAAAAATAATTGATTGTCTCAAATTATTTGGGATCATCACAGCCGATTAATACAAATCAATACATATCGTCTAAAACATCATTCTTGTCATCCAACAAGAAACTAAGGTTTATTTAATTAATCATCCCAGATGATCCTCTAATCATCCTAGAAGATATGATCGATCAATTAAACTTTAATTGATTTCCTTAATCGTATGACTAAATTACGCATAATTATAATTCATTATCCAGGACGACGTCCAAAAGTAATAACATACCTAAAAGTGTTGATGAATGATTCTTTGTAATTTTAGCCTATCATTCAGGATGATGCTAATATCATCTATAATAATTTTCTTGATTACAAATGCCTTAACCATGATGTCCTAATTAGGGTTTCAATTTTAACTAATCATCCAGGATGATTTTGGATTATCCCGAATGATATGACCAAAATTAAAAAAATCTAAAAATAGATAGAATTTTTCCTCCTAGTATGTGTTTAAGGTTACGTAGCATCAGGATCCACTTTATTACATGACTCAAGAAAAGGTAAAAACACTTAACAAAAGTTTACAAACTGACTCAGCCCTAATCTACCAAATCTTAAGTAGGCTTAATTTGCAATTGATCTTGTGGACCTGAAATGTCAGTAGGCAGGATAATCGTAGAAAAATAGAAGTGTCAGAGTTATTCGCTATCATCAAAATTATAATCTCTGCATCCATATTTGCAACAATCTCCCCCTTTTTGATGATGACAAATATTTGATAAAAAATCAATTTAAGTAGTTTAATTAAAATATGAAAAAAAATTGTGAATCAAGAAATTCAAATTTTATTAAAGTCAAAGTTATTGTACAAAACACTAGACAAAAGTAGTAAAAAAATATACAACGAACCAACAAAAATACTACCTCTACTCCCCCTTTTGACATCATAAAAGGAGGAGGAAACCACAAAATAAAAATTATACCTCAAATACAGAAACAAACAACATCATAGAAAATGACACAATGAAAGAAAACTTCAAGTATAATGGGCCTTGATCATTAGAAACACATGGTGGTAGCAACTAAAAGAAGCTAGAGATAGCAGTGAATTGCTCCCCAAACTAGGCCATGCCTTGGTCATGCTACTGCTGCTGGTGAATCACGTAAGAATCAAATATAACAACAACCTATGGATGTTACTGCTCCAGTACAACAATGTAAGAGTTGAACCTCATCTTCCACTGGTCGAATATCTCAACCACCTGATCTAGTTGTGAGTACTGGCAGATTGGAGTAGGTGCATGAATAGGTATAGGTGCAGCTTCCGCCTTAGCTCCCTCAGCTTCTTTGTACTCCAGGTGGAGATGAGTTCTGTGAAAAATGTGGAAGGAGCTATTGGTGTAAAAGGCAAGCTAGAAATTTGATGGAGTAGGATATTGAGGGTTGTACTTAGTTTCCACGACATATTGAGGGTTGTACTTAGTTTCCACGACATAGGTTATAATGTGTCTTAAGGCTAGATTCGGCCCACAATCCCTAATGCTAGTGAGATGCTCAATGTAATAGAAAAAAAGATCAGTAGCATTGAAATCTTTATTGCCCATGATGTAGAAGGTGGTGATCGAAAGGAGAGGAGTGATGTGGACACAATCACCAACTTTAGGAATAACAGATGTATGAAGGACATGTTGGATTATCCTAGCATCCTTGATTAAGGTGCTGTAGGCTCCACCATAATAGGAGATAAAAGTGCTTCTAAGATAGTGATTGTCTAGGGCCCAATCATAATCAGGATCATGAGATAAGATGTGAATCTTATCCCAAGTTATAAATAGTTGGAGGAATTCGTGATTGTCTTGATAAGTGATTTCACCAGGATTTTTGTTAACAAAAGATTGAAGTGGAATGTAAGAAGAGTTGATTCTAAGACTTATAAAAAATTCAAAGAGCACTTCAGAATTGAAGGGGAAGGTGTGGGTAAGAATGAAGGTGAGGGATGTATGCATAGAAAGATCAAGGATGTGTAAGAAAGCATATGTGGATAGATAGTTCTGAACAAGGTGATCCCAAATGTCTTGTAATGGAGGTAGGCAGTTTGGTCAGCTGCCTTAGTGAAATGAGGGTCAATAGTGGCCCTCAAGGAACTTCCAGTAGTATTATGGTTCGCTTACCACCCGCTATGAACAAGAAAATTAGAGAATGAGTGAGACCAAAGAGGAATAGAAAGATTTGGCATGGAAAAAAAATGTTTGAGAGCAGTTATTTATAAAGAAATGGCTTGATTATCCAAGATGATTGTAGAATAATCTAGGATGATCAGGCCAAATTTTTGCATCCAGGACGATTGGTTAAAAAGGCAATTATATCTTCTAGGATGATCAAATATCATTAAGAACAATTAGACATAGGCGATCATCCCAAAGAGTCAAGCCGAATGACCATTAAAAGAGTATATTATCCAAAAAAATTAGGTGGACTATTTGGGACGATCCATAATAATAGATCATACCGGCCATATTTAAAATGTGTAACAACTTTACCATATGGATCATCCATGATGAACATGCGGGTCATCCAAGATGATCACCAATAATTGAGCAGAATTTTAGAAGATAGTCCAGTATGAAGAGGATTAACTAGGCTGATCATAAATAATTAAAACAGAATTTGATCAGATCATCCGGGACGATAATGTATCATCCAGGATGATATTAATCAAAAAGGTCATATCAACTGTCTCATGGTAGGTGAAGGGTGGTGTAAAGATATCGTCCAAGATGATTTGATCAAAAATTGAAGATTTAGGGATAGATAGAGATGATCTGAGAAGGATCGAAAATAAGAAAAAATAGTAAAAAATAAAAATAAAAAAAATAAAAAAGATGATAAAAATGACAAAAAGAATGAAAATAAGTTTTTTTTTAATCAAAGCACAAATATGATAAATTTTTCAAGTGATTGAATTAAAATTTTGTAAGAATCCATGAGTTAACATTGTCAAAATCGTAAAAATGGTAGTACAACCGATCAAGTTAGCCCTTGCTCAGATATTTTATAGGGCAAACTACCTTTTAAAAACAAAGATCTTGCATAAAAAACTTAATTGGATAAGAAAAAGAGATCTATTCAAAATATGATTCTAGAAAAAATATCTTATAGAATAATATACTAAAGTAATTAGTCATAATCACAAAATTCAAAATCAAGCAACTAACTCTAATATAAGGAAGAATGAAACACAAAATAGAATAAATAATTATGTGATAAATATACTGATAAGATTTTGAAAAATCTGAAGGTAATATAAAGACTTTGAACATTATATATATATATAAAAGATAGATTACTATAGCAAGATAGAAAGGATCTCAAATACAAAGTCCAGTTGTTAAATTGAGATAGACTTTTTGTTTAGAAAAAAATTACACCTCTAAAAGTAGTTTGAGAGAGGGAAACAATCAATGGTGTTTCTCCCTTTTACTAATTTAGGGATATAAAATATTGACTACAAATTTTCAAAAATAAAAGGAAAGCATTAAATATCATTTCAGTAGTGACAAAAAAAAAGAAAAAAAGAAAACTAAAAACAACAGAAATGAAAAACACGAAAATATAATAGCAAATAAAAAGTAAAAAAACAAAAAGTCTGAAACAAATTAAAAGAAAGTGTAAAAAAAAATAACAAACAACAGAATATAAAATTTATAATTCAGTAAACATCAAATTCATGTATTTATTTCAATCACACCCAATCTGGTCCTTAAGGTACTGAATGTGTCAAAGGCTAGTGGTTTAGTAAAGATGTCAGCCATTTGATTCTCGGTTGTCGCTTGGTGTAACTTAATGTCTCCTTTGATCACATGGTTTCTAATAAAGTGATGCCTTATATCAATGTGTTTGGTTCATGAATATTGGATAGGGTTCATAGGGATGAATATCGCACTAGTGTTGTCACAAAAGATTAAAACTGTGCCTTCAAGTAATCCTAAATAAAAAATTTGTTGCTTCAATTAAAGGACTTGAACCACACAACTTCCTAAGCCAATATACTCAGCTTATGAAGTAGAATGTGCAACAAAATTTTATTTTCTACTTGGCTAGGAGACTAAAGATTGTCCTTTGAATCGGAAAGTCCAAGAAGTGCTCTTTCTATCAACCCTACATCCTGCAAAATTAAAATAAAAAATATATAATAATCTCAAAAGAAGTGTTAATCCTAGGATATTAAATTCCTAAATTTTTGGTCTATAATAGATATCTAAGAATTCTCTTAATAGCAGTTAGGTAAATTCTTTAGGACCAGCTTGAAATCTAGTATAGAGATAAACACTAAACACTATATCAGGTTGGCTAGCAGTAAGGTAAAGTAGTGATCAAATCATTTCTATGTATTTCTTTAATCAGTGTATATTCCATTTGGGTCCTTATCCAACTGAACACTAGAGGTCATGGGAGTTTTTATTGACTAAGCATTATCTATTTCATATATTTATTCATGATACCCTTAATTTACTTTGATTGATTTAGAAAGGTTTCATCATCTAATTATCTTATGCTAAACCCCAAAAAGTTGGAAAAATCTCTTATCATACTCATCTCAAATTCCTTACTCATTATTTAAAAAAAATCACCCCATATATTTTTATCAGAAGATTCAAAAATTATATTATCAATATAGATCTAAACAATGCGTAACTCATCTCCTACTTTTCTCAGAAAAAGGGTGGTGTCTATACTCCCCTTTATAAACTTTTTTTCTTGTAGGAATGTGTTAAGCTTCTCATATCAAGCTCTCAGTGCCTATTTTAATTCATATAGGCCTTTTTTAGTTTATAAACATGATTTGGAAACCGAGAACTCTCAAAACTTGGGGGTTACTCTTCAAAAATATCCTCTTTTATTAACCCATGTAAAAAGGCACTCTTGATGTCCATTTGAAAATCACTTATAACAAACAAATGCTAATATCATTCTAATGGCTTCCAATCTAGCTACATGGATAAAAGTCTCCTCAAAATAAATTCCTTCTATTTATTTGTACCCCTTAGCCACCAATCTCACATTATTTCTAACCACCGCACTAGAATCACTCATCTTATTCTTGAAGAACCATTTGGTTCCAACTACACTTTATTTCTTTAGTCTTTTAATAAGCTCCCAAACATCATTCATAATAAATTGGTTTAATTCCTCTTGCATAGCTAAGATCCAAAATTCATTAGATAGGGCTTGATTGATATTGGTGGGTTTAGTCATTGAGATAAAGGCTGAGTAGTTTACTTCCTTCCTAAGTCATTGTAGGTTAATTCACATACCTCTTCTTGGTCAGACTAGCCAAGATATATGTCTACCATCAAGCACAAGTTTGTTATCTCCTCTTCAACTTCAGTCTCAGAGGAGTCAGATGCAGAATCTGGCCAGTTACCTTTTGGAACTGCTTCTTGTCCTTCCTGAACTTAGGTTTTTGCTTTCCCTTCTCCTTACTTTGGTGAGCCTTAAGTGTAGGACAATCAAATTTAACATGTCCCAGCTTCTTCCATTTAAAATAAATCATATCAATAGAACTTTTAAATTTTTTGTTACCCTTATCTTTATTCCACTTCTGATGGTGCTTTTGCTTCTTACTTAGAAAGCTATTGAATTTTATAATGATTAAGGCAACATAATCACTTTCAAACCTAGAAGAATAAGTATTCGTAATGTTAGCCTTTAGCACCATAGTCTTCTTCTTCTTTTTCTCATTGGCATCAAGTTGTGTTTGGTTTACACCTTGCTCATAAGTATTGTGTTATCTAAGTAAGTTATAAATAGAATAAGTATTAAAATCTTTAAATTCAGTTATTGCAGTAATCTTAGCATTAAAGGAAGAAGGAAAGCATCTCAAAATTTTATAAACTTTTTCATAGTTAGTTAGCCCTCTTCCTAAGGTATGCAAAGAGGTGACAATTTGAGTAAACATAGCATACATATCAGATATCGATTCAGTGGGTTTCATATAAAAAGTTCATAGTCATGCAGTATGATATTCAATCTAGATTGCTTAATTTCATTTGTCACTTCATAAGTAATACACAATCTATCTCATATTTTTTAACTAGTACCACTTGTTGAAACATGCATGTAATCTTTTGATTTCAATGCAAAAAAAAAAAAAGTTTAAATATTTTGTATTAATTTGTGCTAAATCCCTATCATCAAATATTCATTTAATAAAAGGAAGTTTAGTTTTTATGCCATTAATTTATCGAGTTGGTGGTGAATATTCATCCTTAACATGTATCCACATGCGATAGTCAATTCATTATAAAATGTAAACATTCAAGTATTTGAAAAATAAAAAGATTTATTGTCAAACAAAGGTGGTCAAGTAATATAATACCCTTCTATAGTATTGATTTCCAAAGTTAGCCATGGATCAAAATTAAATAGTTTTCAAAAACTCATTTTTTTAAATCCCGCTCTGATACCACTTGAAAGTTTGTTAGAGATGTTAAGCCCTTATGAACTAGCCCGAGGTTAACTAGGAGGGGGGTGAATTGGTGTTTTTAAATTTTTTTAAAACAAAATCCATATTCTTAAATCAAACCAACATTCACCACAAAAATTAAAGTGCATAAATTAAATATAGAAAAAGAATAAGAAAGAATACAAAGAATTTTATAGTTGTTCGATCAACTTGACCTACGTCCACTCCCTAAATCCTCTCCTCTGGGTATTGCACTAAACTCAATTGCTCTACTTTTGTTCTTAGAGCAAGGAACAGAAGCCTATACAAACATCCTTTCCAACAACTTCGATGAGGCAGAGAACCCAATTCTTTTTACTTCCTGTTAAAGTAGGAAGAGGACCCAACTCCTTTTGCTTCCTCTTGAAGTAGGAAGAGAACCGTAATCAGTTATTGAAGTAGACCTCTATAGAACCTCCTTGAAACCAAGGATGACAACTAGAGAAGACAACTCAGACCCTTACTTGGAGCAACCTTTATGAAGCCCTTATAAACTCGCCCTCACAAGATCCTCTCTCTTTCTCCCTTACTCTCCCTCTTATTTTGGCTCTCTCAAGTCTGGGCAATAGTAAAAGATTACTTTTTGCATAAACAAGTGAGCTTATAAAGAAGGCTTCAAATTTTCCCTAATTTACAATTAATCACTAAATATCATCTAGGATAATCAATCGATCGACCTGTACGAGTAATATAAATTTAGCTCAATCAGCCTGGATGATATAGAGGAGGTTGGAAAATTAGAATGTTTGTTTGTTCTAATCATCCAAGTTGATAAGACATCATCTTATAGGATTAGTATAAATTATTGATTATCTTCCAGACAATTGCCCTATTCAGTCAGACTTTACCCGTTGGACGATAAAGAAAATAACTGGTCATTCAGGATGATTTCATGATCATCCTGGATGATTTGTTTAAGATGTTCAATATTGTCTACATAATTACTCTATTTGGCTAGATTTTACTAGTTTAGAAGATACAAAAAATAATTGATAGTCCCAAACAATTTGTGATCATCCCATCTGATTAGTACAAATCAATACATATTAACTAGAATGATATTCTAGTCGTCTAGAAACAAACTAAGGTTTGTTTAAGTGATCATCCCAGATGATCTTGCGATTGTCCCAAATTATATGATTGATCAATCAAACTTTAATTAACTCTTAATCATCTGACTAAGTTAAGCATAATTATAATGCATCGTCTAGGATATTGACCTAGATGATGTCATATGATTGATCAATCAAACTTTAATTAACTCTTAATCATCTGACTAAGTTAAGCATAATTATAATGCATCGTCTAGGATATTGACCTAGATGATGTCCAAAAATAATAACATGCCTAAAAGAGTTAGTAAGTTATTCTTTCTGAATGGAGCCTATCATCCAAGATGATGTTAATATCATCAACGACGATTTGCATGATTGCGTATGCCTTAACCATGATGCCCTAATTAGGTTTTATTTTATTAACTGATCATCCACAATGATATGATAAAAAACATAAAACTCTAGGAACTGATAGAATATTTCCCTTGAGTGTATGTGTTCCAGGTTACCTAGCATCAGGACCCACTTTATTACATTTGACTCAAGAAAAGGTAAAAACACTTGAATAAAGTTTACAGACTCACTTAGTCCTAATCTACCCAATCTTGAGCTGGCTTGATTTGTAATTGACCTTGTAGACTTAGATGTTAGTATGTTGGATAATCGTATAAAAATAGAAGTGTTAGAAATGTTTGCTATCATCAAAATAATATTCTTTAAATCCAAATTGGCAACATTGTCTTATCTAGAAACCCAATTTATCTTATGAAAATTTACCTTGGAACTTATTTCATAAAAACTCCCACAAAGCAGAGGAGGTCAGGCATAAATTTTTTTATCCCCCCCACACACACAGATATATATATATATATATATATATATATTTATGTGTGTGTGTTCCCTAAAAATTTGATGTACTATGTTAAATTCGACCCTCAAAATTTGACTTTATTTTTTAAAATATTTATGAAGCCTCTACTTACGAAGGTCAATTGTTTCATCATAGCAACATGCCTAAGCAAGAGTTCTAATATTTTGGTGTTTTTAAAATTTTAACAAGAAAATTTAACTACTACGAAGGCAAATACTTGAACTGAATATGCAACGATAAAATCATTTTTTTTTCTTCCATAATTTTCACCACGCAAATACTATGAAAATAAAGTGCAAGCAAAAAATAATAAGCGATAAGGAAAAAATACACCAGACTTTTATAGTGGTTCAATCAAACCATGACCTACATCCACTCCCCGGAGTCCTCCACTCCGAGAATTTCACTACAAACTATAGCTCTCCTTTTTCCCCCCTCGGTAAGGCGGAGAAGCCCTTACAATACTCCCTTTTACCAACCCGGCGTGGCAGAGTGCCAAGCGTTGTTTTCACCCTCCTGGCGACGGCAGGAACTTTCTCATTTTTCTCCCTCCTGGTGAAGGCATAGTACCTTCAAGGTCAGGGATATAGAAGAGTCTCCTCCTCAGAGAGCCTCTTATAAGTTCTTCCCGGGCCACAGGAGGAGCAAGATGCAGTAAGAACGGAGCAACTCTATGATCTCCCTCACACCTCTTCTCCCTCACCAAGCTCACCTTCTCCTTTCTCTCTCAAACCCTAAAAACTTATCAAGAGCTCTCTCCCAAGGATTCCCTCTCTAATCACATTCCCCTATTTCTATCTCTCTCAAAAAGAGTACTAATTTGATACATAAAGCAGGCTCCAAATTTCCTGAAATATTCAAAGTAGTTGTTACAATCGTACAAAAAGATTTAACATCGCACAGTAGATTTGTATAAACAAGCTTCATCCTGGTACGAAGGTGTACAAACAATTAAAAATCTAATCGTATAGTATGATAATAAATCGTATGGTATGATCCTCAACACTACTGCTCGTACAGGACGATAGCCGGGACGAGCAAATGTCATCTCTATTCATCGTATGGTACGATACACATCATATAGTACAAATGGTCAAAATCAAGGCATCGTTAGGATGAATTCTGGGATGATCAAATGTCATCTCTGTTCATCGTATGGTATGATAGCCATCGTACGGTATGATAAGACAAAAATAAGGGATCATCCAGGACGATCTCCGAGACGATTAGAATTCATCTCTGTTCATCGTATAGTACTAATGTGTTCGTATAGTATGATTTTCAATTAGTAATTAAGCCTTGATTTATTTCACTAATCATGGGTTAATTTAAGTATGTATTTAAAATAACTCCTACAGTACGAAGTCCTTCGTACAGTATGAATGGCTGAGAAAAACTTAAGTTAATTTCATAGCTAGGGTTTTGGATTTGGAAGACATCATACAGTACGATAGTATTCATACAATACGATATATTCACAGAAATCATTTTACAAGACAAATCGTACAGTACGAAATAAAGTCGTATAGTAAGATCACCGAAGAAAGAAAATCTACATTTTTTACTTTTAAAACCATCTCCCCCTTTGTGTGTGCATGGTTGCTCAGACTTACATGCAGTTTGTGGCCAGACTCAAGAAAATAAAAAATATAATAAATAACAAATTACATTGTTAGACTCATACTCCTAATCTAACCAGTCTTGAGTCTTCCTGTTGTCATGAGTAGCTTATGATCTTCCTGAAATGTTAGTACTCATGGAAAATAGCAAACAATAAATGATATTCAATGAATTGTAGTTTTGGCGACATTATTTGTCATCATCAAAATCTCAAACTCGGGATCATGTGTCGCAACATATGGGTGTGAAGTTTTTAGTATGTTATCATTTGTTCTAGTTAATTTGTGTTGGTTGGGTGTTTCCATTTATTGTGTTTCAATAATAAGAGTTTGATTGGTCAAAGAGCCATGAAAGATAGATAACTCTTGTAAAATAAACTTATGAATTTCCTCGACTTCCTAGATTTAGCCAATCAAAGATTACTTATTATTTGAGCCATCAAAAGTTATATAATTAGCTCATCAGAGCTATTAGGAGCGATCAAATGATTTATTTCCTATAATTTATAATATACGTTGTTACGGAGAAAGTTTAAAATTTAATTAGAAGATAGATATAATTTTCACGAATATGGAAATCACCAGATGATTGAAAATTGCAATGTAGATTTCCTAATATCCACTAACTTGAATTAGGCATTAATTGTAAAAATGGTTCTATAAGGTGACTAATAGGGTGATCATGGTGAGAGTTAATATAGATTGACAATCAAAATTATACATATAATATAGTTGAGAAGAAAGCTTAACACTGGTATTTAATTTTTTCGATTAGAACTTATATATTATAAGTGGGAGGAACCTCTATTCCATCTATCGTGATGAAAGAATCTAAATATGAGTAGCAAATTACTTTAAATTTAGAGTCAATAAATATTATTTGAGTATCTTTTGATGTTTCTTCTAAAAGTCGAGAAATGGTAAATAATAATTATTATCTCATAATAACATTCACAACACTATTGACTTCATTCTTAGATCTTATGATTCCCTTCATCTTGCAGGAAGTTAAGGTGAAAATAGTCCTGGAAGTATAAGCTCAAATAACTATGAGGAATCCTGTGTTTAATTTATTCATTGAGGTGAAATATTTTTTTGATGAATGTCCTTCAAAATGATAAAAATGATATTATATATATTAACTTTCATCATTCGAGTTCAAGATGTTGATGTTAAAAATACTGAGCTGAGAGAAGAGGGTGATCTCAATCCCTTTGTTGCTTCTATTTTTTGCATTGGAGGTGTCATTTAGTCTCTTGATGCTTAATCAAGCTTTTTTTGTCTATCTGTCTAAATTTCTTACAGTAGATGATGATAGCCTCATATATAACAATATGTATGTAGATTCATTCACAACATATTATCACTAAGGTAGAAATGGCTATTTCCCACGGCCATCTAATCCAAAAAAAAGTTTTAAATCCATCGAAAATAATTGCTTTTTGGTAGATTTCTTTTTGCTAGTGAGATGCACATCGGAGAGTGGCCTACTTAGAAAACTTTCTACTGGAAACAATTTTGACGATGTACTAGTAGATTTTTAGCATAAACGTGGAAGAAAAATGCAGCATTTTGGGTCAATTTACCTTTGAATATTCTGCTAGTATTTCGACAAATTTTTTCCTTCGGAATTAGCGAAAGAGCTATCCATCATAAATTAATTAGTAGTATCTGTTCAAATATTTAATGGCCAACCGAAAGAAATTTGGATGGCACCTATTGACAAAATTTCTACAGGAAGCTACTTTTGGGATTTTGCCGATAATCCTGGCAGATAATCATTGCCAAAAATAGAACACAAAACTCCTATTTTCCTTTTTTATAGTTTTTCAGCCCAAAATCCATCAAAAACCTGCAACATAACAAACAAAATACACCTTACCTCGATTATTGTAACATAACATTTGTACAATCACATCCAATCAAAATAATTCATTTCAACATTTCTTTTGGGTAAACCCGTGGCTCAAAGTCCATATATTAATAACTGAAAAAACAAATTACAAGTAACCTGTGAAAAAAGAAAATAAAAGCCTAACCAAAATAACACAAAGACTATAACAAGGCCAAAAATGGTTCAGGAGACATTACAAAAGACTCAGAATTTAGGACAAGTCTCATTCATCAAGATATATATGATAGCGTAAACGAGAAGTTTAGGTGGTGGCACCGGTTGCCCAAAAGGCAAGAGTAAAAGATAGCAAATTCCAGCAAAAGCGGCCATCACAGCACCTCCATCCTGATTATGAAAGTCCACAAAAGCGAGCCAGGTTGCCACAGAGGCCCTCCATGGCTCGGAGAGACTGCCCTTGCTCGTCATAGTCTGTAAGCCAAGCGTCCTCCAATGTCAGTTATAGTCTTTGCAGTATACCCAGGAAATTTTATGTAAGAAATCCACTAGCAATCTGGAATGAGATCTGCATTCCCAAAAAACTTTTCCCTAGGTCTGAAAAAAACAATATCGCAAAAGCTGGGCCAAAAAAATGAGCCTCGGAGAAAAAAGGGTCCCGAAATTTGTGTGATGGCCAACCAAGACAACCTGAAGGTCAATCAGCATCTTCCAGCACAACTAAAAAACAAAGAAATAGTAGACTAAATACCCGTAAGCCTTTGAAATAAAGTAGGTTTGTGCTTCCATTTTGCAGTTTTCAGTCTAACAGCCAAAGATATGTTGCAGATGATAGTAGCCACATTATTATTAAGGTTAGAGAAACGACGATTCTTACGCTCTCTCCAAATATGATACATAATGCAGATAATGGCTAAATAACAAAAATCTTTATCAGTTCTATCAAAACTTAAAGAGTTTTCAATAAAATCCAGCACTTGGGGCAAAGTCGGTCTAAGTAAAAAACTGTTAAAATCCGGTAAAATGTGCTTGAGAATGTAAAAGGTGAAATCACAGTCAAAAAATAAGTGTGAGTGATTCTAAAGATGTCCCAAGCAAAGAGAGCAGTGAGGAGGCACCTGGATACCCCTCAAAATCAAATTATCCGCAGTTTTCAATTTTCCAATTCTAGCCATCCATGTAAAACAGGCATACTTGAGTGCATGATTTTTGTGCCAAATAGAAATATGCCAATCAACCTTAGGAATGCCAGAATAAAAGTGTTGAATGAAGTTTCTAAAAACCCATTTAGTAGACCCCTCCCATAAAACTCCAGAATGATCTTGTATGTCCACAGCCTTAATGCTATCACATAAACTTTCAGGGAATAAAGAAGGCAGCTGCCAGCTATTACCCAAAATTAAATTTCTCACCCGAGCAGTTTCCAAAACTGGAAGATGAAAAGTGTCACATATAGATTGCCCATTGAGCCACGGGTCCCAAAGGAAAGAGCAATTACAATTATTTGACACAGGAAAAGATAATGTCTCTTTGATTTTATTAACAGTGGCAGATATTTTATGCCAGAATTTAGATGCGGTATAAGGGGGATGCTTCCAAGGAGTAATGTACTTATCCTGAAATCGGCAGCTAAGCAGATTTTGGTTGTTATAAAATCTTCCAATAATGGAGCAGCAGACACCGAAATACATAGCATCAAAAGATGGAATACCAAGACCTCCAGCATATTTTGGAATGGTAACTTTAGACCAAGAGATGAGGTGCAGTTTTCTATCTAACAAGTTGTTATGAAATAGAAACTTGGAGCAAAGTTTGTTGATGGTAGAACAACAACCCTTAGGTATGATAGAACCCCTTATCCAATAAGCAATAGAGTTGGTTATAGTAAATTTGAGTAATTGAACCCTACCTGCAAAAGAAAGAAATTTGTTTTTCCAACCAGCAAGTAGAGCAAAAATTTTGCTTAGAAGTGGTTGACATTGAGAATACCCAGCTCCTCACAGATACTTTGATTTTTCGAATCATGATGAGAGAAAATGATAGCACTTTTATTGGTTTTAATTTGGAGTCCAGAAAGTGAAGCAAAAAGTTGAAGGAAATTATTCAGATGAGTGGCATTTTCTCTAGATGAATCTCCAAAAACCAGCAGTTCATCAGCATACATCAAATGATTGATGTAGAAATCTTTGCATCTAATGCCTTTGAAAGTGTGGGTGCCAGAAGGGTCAGTCAGGATATTGGATAAACCATCCATTGTAATACAAAAAAGGAGGGGGGATAAAAGGCAGCCTTGCCTCAGGCCCGAACTAGATTTAAAGAACCCCTCAAGGGAGCCATTCAAGCAAATGGAGTAATGAACCTCGCTAATACAACCTTTTATCCAAGCAACAAAAATCTCCGGAAAACCCTTCTATAAAAGTCTAGCAATAATAAATTCCCTAGAGACCGTGTCAAAAAAATTTTTGACATCCAGTTTAGCACAGAATTTTTTATTGGGGCCTTTGAAATCTCTAAGTAATTCAGCAGCAAGAATAATGTTATCAGTAGAACATCTGTTGGCAATGAAACCCGATTGACTTTCATGAATGATGAAAGGGAGAACCACTTTAAGCCTGTTAGCAATGACTTTACCAATAATTTTGTAGATAACATTGCATAGAGAAATTGGCCTAAAGTCATTGATGTTGGAAGCATGAGAGCATTTAGGGATTAAAGCAATGGCAGTCGCTTTAACCCCTCTCGGAAGAGAGCCGGAATGAAAGAAATTGCAAACCGCATTATACACTTGCAACCCAATGAGATACCAAGATTTTCTATAAAAAGCAAAAGTGAAACTGTCAGGTCCAGGTGATGAGTTTTCCTTTCCATCAAAAACCGCAAGCTTGACCTCATCCAAAGTTAAATGAGCCACCAACATGTCACAAAAGTGTGGAGGGATCAGATTTCCATGAGGGATATTCAAAGGTAATTGAAGGGGAGGATGTGGGGTATTGAACAAGTCCTCAAAATGATTGATTGTGGCAGATGAAATCTCATTAAACTTTGTGAAGTGGCCCTCAGGAGTGGAGATCTCCTTAATAGAATTTTTGTTGTTTCTACTTCTTATGTGAGAAAATAGAAAACCAAGATCATCTTCCCCTTTAGTAAGCCATAGAACCTTAGCTCTTTGTGATAACCAAGAAGACCACTGAGTTTGCAAGTACGCACTCCAAATTAATTTCCTTCAGGTTTTGATTTAACTCAGGATCAAGAGGATTGGTTTGCAAATCAACCAAGCATTGCTTCTGTTTGCATTTAGATTCTAACAAGGCATTAGTGAGATAGGAAGTAGATGCCCAATTCCTATTTTTTAAAGATCTTTTTAGCCTTTGAAGACTATGGTAGAAGGAAGCCATGGGGCTTCTAGCCGATCGGGAAGAGAAAGCATCAAGGACGTCATCCCAATATCCCTCCATATTTATCCAGTAATTTTTTGAACATGAATCTAACAGATAAAGCCTTTTCATGAGAATAGTTGAATACTAAAGGGGAGTGATCCGACCCAAGATGAGATTCCACACTGTAGTAGGCATTAGGAAAGATATCCAAAAAAGAATTGTTAACCAGAACTCTATCCAGTTTAATGTGTATAGGATTATCCACTCTTTGGTTAAACCATGTGTAAAAAAGGCCCATGGATGAATGGTCTTGCACCCCACAATTAAAGATGAAGCCATTGAGTTCTCCAAATATGCTGGGAGAGGAGATAGAGCCACCAACTTTTTTAGTATCATATCTGCAACAATTAAAATCTCCCAAAATGACCCAAGGTTGGTCCAAAGGGGGAGAAGAGGAGGTAATATGTTCCCACAGGATTTTTCTCTCTTCCACGGAGTTAGAAGCATATAACACAGAAAGATAAATCGGAGGATGAGAAGCCACCGATAAAATGCCATGTATGTGTTGAGAAGAAGAGGCTATTAGATTAAAAGAGAAAACAGAAGCATCCCATTTAATCCAAATCCTTCCCAAAGCAGAGTCCCCAAAATTGTTGCAACTACCTTTGTTCTCAAAAAGACAGTGGGAAAGCAAAAACCATGGATCTTCAAAGGAAGCAGAGGAAATTTTTGCTTCCAAAACACATAACTTCTTGAGGTCAAAAGAGCTAATCAGAGACTTACAAAAATTGACTTTGTCAGGGCTGTTAAACCCCCTAACATTCCAACTAGCAAATTTGGGTAAGGACATTAAGAATTTTTACCTTTGGCCTTCTTGGCCTATTTGCCTTTAGGAAGTTTTGACTTGTTGGGGGATTTCCCTTTGTCGACAGAAGATATAGTGTTGTGACAATTTGGTTCAGAAAGAATCTGAGGCCGGGAGTTCAGAGGGGGGTCATCAACAGCAACTGATGATGAAGAGATTTCCGTCTCCTAGAAGGATTCAGAAGAGTCAAAATGATTCTGTTCATCAGTTTGCAAAGAGGCAAACTTGTTCAGGAGAGGAATTTTTGGAGTATGTAGAAGAGTGGGGGAAGTAGGTTTACCAGAAGAAGAGGTTTCTTCTGCAGGAGCATTGAGATTTGGTAGCAGGGCTGATTCGGAATGAGAGGGTGCGGGATCAGAAACGTTCTGTGGCAGGGCCATAGTTGAATGATCAACCAGGGGCTGAACCAAGGGAGGATTACTGCGGATCTGGGTAGTAGCAGATTGGTAGGGAATAATCACTGGCAGTGCCGTAGGAATAGTGGTAGGAATTGGATTAACTAGATTGATAGGAGGTTTTGGTGGAGGAAGTTTAGACGGAGATCTGTGAGGACGGTTAGAATGAGGTCTAGAAGTACTTCTGCCTCTATTTCTGGGTGGCTGGGGAGGGAGGACTGGTTGAGGATTTGGGTTTTTGGGGCAAAGGGAGAAAGGATGAATCAAAGAACCACATCCTTCACAATTTTCAGGTTTCCAATCATATAAAACTTTCAAAACTAGATCTTCGCCTTCTATTTCAATCGGGATTTTATCCGGCAAAACTGAGTCTTTCGAGATAAGAACACATACCCGAGCGAATGTTAAACGAGTCCGATTAGCCGTTAGGGAATCAACAGAAATCGGAATACCAACATAGCTCGAGATTTTGGAAATACCAGTGGGGGTCCATAGAGCCAGAGGGAAGTCGACTATCTTGATCCAAATCGGAATAGGAGCAGCCTCATCACGCTTTGGCTTAAATTTAGGAGACTAACGATAAAGAATAAAAGGCTTACCTAACAGGAACCATGGGCCACCCGAAAGTACCATCTCCAGATCCTCCTCTGTAGAAAGTTTAAGTAAAAAGAAACCGTCTGCCAAGGAAAAAAGTGTCATAGAACCTTTAAGCTGCCAGAGCTTCTGCATGGCTTTGAGCAAGCGCTCATAGTAAGGTCGAGGCCCCAACGAATAACCAATGAGCGCTGATATCCATATGGTCTTCCCTTCTGAGAGATCATCTGCTTTAAAATAAAGCTTTTGTCCAGGAGAGTAAAAGGACAACGAGAAAGGGGTCGGCTTGGAAGAAGAGGCCGAGATGTTGGCCACATAAGAAAGGCCTCCCGGAGAAGGACCAAGCACTTAAGGGGAAGGAAGTGGAGGGAAATTGAGTGAAGAGGCGTCCATCGGGGAGGGAGGAGCCCTCCCAGGCGCGAAGGCGAAGGAGAGAATGCAGTCGACAAAAATCCTAGCAGAGAACCCTAAGGAAAAGCCTCCCATTTCAACATTTCTACAATAACATTTCAACATTGCACAAGAATAGTAACGCTAAAGTAATTACAAATTCAATTAAAAGAAAAATTTAAAAACTTCTAAGATAAATGTCCAGTTCTTATACAATAAAAACTCAACATAAAATCTACAAACACATGTAGTCTAGTCATAACATGTATCATCATTCTCCTTTCTCGAGGTTGGTTGCTTTCCAGTAAACTACCCCCCATTTTCTACAGCTCCTCCAATATTTACCTTTGCTGAATCTGCATGTCATCTTGTGATTTTTAAACATTTTCTTGATCTAATTTCTAATATCAATATTGCACATTAGCAATGAAGACCTACATAAAAATAGATCAAATATTTTCTCCATCTAATCCAAAAAAATTTACTTAATAACATAATAGGAATTTCCCAACAACATTCTACTCTCTCCAAAAGTATATTTGATATACAAAGCATATATCATGATAGATTATTATAAATTTTAGAGGTCAAGTGGTATTTATCATAAAATAAATAGTTTAACTCCATTATGATAAGATATAAATACTATACATAAGGCATGTATTATAGGACTACATTTAAATGAAATAAAACAAATTATTCTATAAAGATTTTTGATTATCTTAATATAATCATAAATTTTATCAAAGATTCATTATTTATGTATAAGTTATTATAAAAATTATTGGATTATTGTGTATTAGCAACTTTGGCAACAAATTCAAGAAATATTGAGGGTTAGCATTGGGAAATATACACCTTTAAAGCCTAAAATGAAGCACACAAAAATTATAATAAAGATATATGAAATACCCTAATGTATACAATTGTTGGTCATTAACAAGGTCTGTACTTTAAGTTTTAGTTCAGTTTATTATCCTGTTGAACATCGTAGTTGACATTGGTTGGGTGATTTTGTTGTGGTAGTGCTGCTACAATTTAGTTAGTGGTTTATTGGATTCATTACCCTTCCTACAGCCAATTCTATAAATTGGTGACCAGTTGAGCGTAACTTTTTATGATGACTAAGTGTTGCATATTTTGTCTTTACAATGGCGAATTTTACATCCTGAGGATCATGACCACAATCTGAGCTTAACTCAAATTTATTGTTCAAGATTGACATTTAGGCCACCAATATATCATTCAATGATATTTGAATATGGGATTCATTGAGATATTCCATGCACTCAACCTGTAGAATTCATATGTATATTCACTTATAGAATGAGCCCCTTGCACTCAATGCAGATATTTAAGGTAAAGTATTTGCTCAAAATTAATGGGAAGAAATGAGCCCTCAAAAGCTATTTCATCTTAGACCAACTCCAAATCCATCATTTCCCTTCTCTGTATCTCATTCGTAATAATTGTGCAACCCAAGCACTAGAACCTTTTCTCAACCTCAAAGAAACATACTTCACTTATTTTTCCAGTTTAACCTCCATATACGAAAAGAAGATCTCAATAACACGTCCCAAGTCCTAATAGTCTTCGATGAGTAGACGTCCATCAAAGAACAAAATAAGTTCAATGGCATCATAACACTACTCTAAATCAATATCATAGAGAGCTTGTTGGAGATATAGAGTTTCTCTTTGAAATTTGTAGAGTCATAAATTTTTTAATCGTGCACAAAAATTAATTATTTTTAAAACTTTAGCAATATTCTTTCAACAGGTATTTATAATTCTAAATTCAAAAATTTAATAGGGTTTGTAAATTAAAATTTTTTATATAAAATTCTATTTGTAAAATTAAAATTATATGATATATAAAAAATTAAAAATGATTTCAAGTGAGAGCATTAGTCTGCTAAATCCCTCGTATTTTATAATTTTATTTTACTATAAAAGCTTAATATGTTTGGAACATATCAAATTATATCACTGATCAAATAAAGCAAGAAATTTCATTAAGACACTTTTGATAGGGCTTCAATGTCGACACCTTTGGCCCCACTTATTGAAGCCTCAGCTGGAGATTAGAACTTTTTTTATGGATGAACATAGGTTTGAGAATTGTATAATAAATATGGATGAACATACACATACATGATGGATGTAGATAGTGGAGGAGTTAGATTTTTTTTTGTGTTGTGGCATAATATTTAGAAAGAAATTCTTCAAAATTATAAAAATGTAAATCACATAATTTATCATTTTTCAACTCTCATTAATTTGTTGGTTGGGAGATTTGGCTATCAACTAGAGATCATGAGTTCTACGGTCATGTATGTGATCAGTAAGTGGGTTTGCCTAAATCAGCTAAATGACCCCATATTTAAGGAACATGGGATTGGTTGCATTAAAGCATCAATGTCTTAAGCTGGGTGGCCCAATGGGATGGCCAAACTCAGAAGTCTTAAACGCCTCCATTTAGCGAATAGGGAAAAAAATGAAGCCTAAATGAGAACCAAAATGATCAAGTTGAAGAAAAACATGTGATGATTTTAGTTTGGAATACTCTGACACTGAACAAAATCATCACCATAAGCAATCTTCATTATTTTTAAGTATAAGCTCTTTTGAAAAGAATGATGAGATTTTAACTCTGATAATCAAAATTCTATCCTCCAACAAATAATGTCATTATTTTCCCTTAGTTATAAAGAAATTAAGCACATCTTAATGGTTTTCATGAACTTATATAAAGTTGCCTTTACTTGCTATTTAATTATTTCATAAAATTTTGATACAATCAAACTTTTTTTTTTGACGCATTTATTATCCCGCACACCCAGATTTTATAGCCAATATGATGAAACCTATTCATTCTGGCTACATAAATAAATTTCATTTAACTCAATTAACTCGATTGAACCATTACTAGTTACAACCATTAGTCCCAAAACCAATTTGTAAGTTCCCCACATCATAGACTACATTGAACCTGTGTTGCTACATATTACCAATAACCACAAGCTTACTATCATCCTTATTTTCAATAAATGATAAGCATGCTTGAGATTTTTTGGCCACCAAAAGTAACCCTAAGAAATCTAAGTTAGCTGTCACTTCACCATTATAGATCATCAAAATCTATGGTAACACCACATGCTCGAAGTTAGGGATGTCATAGCATGTGTCAAGATTAAATAGTGGCGGTGCCATTGTGTAATTGATCATTTTTTCTCAGAAAATGTTACATAGGGTGGACTAGGAAGTTTGTGGTAAGTGGGTAAATGGTGTCTTAAATGAGGGAACCTTTAGTAATAGCACGACTAACATTTTTCGCTCGTAGAGACAGGTGATGGTAGGTGAGCAACCAAATTGAGGGAGTTGGGTACAATAGTTAGAGATGCATTCGTTGGTGGTGAAAGTCGAGTATTGGGTCGGGTCATTAAATGGGTCTTTTTTGTTATAAAAGTTAATGCAGGGGACACATTGAGTCCAAGTGAGATCACTACCGTGTCTAACATAAGTTTGAAGAACTTGGTAGGGGTGCCTAGACCAATGTTGATGATATTGTTGAAGACACCAAGAGAATAATCGATGTTAGTCGAAAGTCCTGAAGAAAGGGAGCCTCAAACAAGGTTTAGGTGGATGGTGGCGTTGGGGGCCTGGCATTGGATGTATTCAACACAGTCTTGGTCCTGATGGAACAGTTCGACATATGATAGCTTGTATTGGTGTTTCAAGGATGAGCATGGGCCGTGCTGGTGGACCACGTCGAACTTGGAATGGCTCGTGCCTATCACAATTTGAAAAACTAATTAATGAAAGTTTTGAGTTATTTTTTTTCATTACGTTTATGCTTGTGATGTCTATCAAATGAGCTTATGCTTATGATAAATATCAAATGAGATTAATTTTTACATGAATTGTAGTTATTTTAATTATTTTATAAAAAAAATAGTCTCCACTAATGTATTAAAATATTATTTAAATCGCTCGCAAACTTTTACTCAGAAAGGTGCAAGAGCTGCTCGGCAATAGTGACTTAATATCAATGACATGGTGTTCTCCAACAAGCTCTCGTGCTGATACTAGAAATTTCTTTTGTATTAGAAGCAAAAAGAAGAACATATTGAGAAGAATAAAATATGAGAGTAGAGGAGAAGAAGTCTCCATGAGAACAAAACTTTGAAGCTCTACTTAGGATAAGTTGGAGTAATAAACCAAGTGGATGTGGGGTTTTATAGGCAGTGGATTATTAAACATATTAGGGTTATTAGATATTTAATTTAGATGATAAGAAATGTTTTAAGGGAAGATTAGGTGGTTGGAGAATTGATCAATAATAGTTTTGGCCTATGAAGAATCCAATGTCTTATATCACCATGCCGATTTTTTCTCAAGTTTATATTATATATGAAGTTATAAATTTTTTGCATTCCTATCAATCAAAATTTTGTGAAAGGTGTCGTCCTTCATTTTTGGCCCTGTATTGCTCAAGTAAAAACATAACAGCTAATAATGAGTGTTGAAAAGTTAGACTATGCTTCCAGCTTTCCCTTGACCTAACTTGTTTTTTTTTTTAATAAAAAAAAAGGAATACAAATTTTTTTATAGTATTTTGAGTGAGAATTTATCTTAGGCCATATAAATTATCAATTAACTAGAGGGTTTTATATCGAATAGTTAGATTTTAACAAAATGGCTAATTTATTTTAAAAAATTAAAAAAATGATACTAACAAATAGAATAAATTTTTATCTACGTTAAGGATTTGATTGTTATGATAAATAAAGATGTATTACTATATGGGACCTCAATTATGTTAGTTGAGCTTGTTGGGGGTTTGCACGGGTTCTCTATGTGCTTGGGTAATATTGTTTTGTACCAAATGTTTCTCCATTCTTGTATAGCACTGCGGTGCTGGATAGTAAAGTTTGAGATGGACAGAGAGACGAGCATTGCAATTTTCTATATTTCGATGTTAATAAAATGTTAGCCATACTAGAGACATAAATTGGAGTCTCGAGGCACACTAAACCTGGTACAATACTGTTGCAAGTGGGGCTGGACTTTCATGGGTATCAAAATGTAAGACAAGCTGAACCCGACCAATACCCGACCCAGAAAATTTTTAGTTTGGGTTAACTTATTTGTTATATGATTTAGATTTGGGTTTGTAACTCTAAACCATAAATAAAATTGGATTAGGTTTGGGTTTTCCAGAAAACTTGAAACAAACCTTTTTTTTTAACTTGAAATAAACTTAGATTGACCAGTTCATAAACTTAAGCAAGTTATCTTATCACTCTGTCACTGCATTGTCGTGTCTCACTCACTTTATCACCGTGTCACTAGCAACACTCTCTTAACACTACATCATATTTTTGCCACTGCCAGGCTGCCACCATGTTTCCCCCGCTGCTACTATCATAGTAGCACCATCTCGCCTAGGATGTCGCTGCGACATCTCAAGTAGAGAGCGAGAAAGAAAGAAATTTGTACAAAATTCAGCCAATTTTCATAGTGAATTCCTTAGTGTTGTGTTGCTCTGGGGTTTTTTTTTATTCCAAATTTGTCGACTTAAAATCCTAACATTTTTTTCTATTGGATTTCCTCTTTCTTGTTGGTAGATGTTGTATGGGTCACTTTCCCTACTCAATCTTGTGAATGGAAATTTTACTTAAAAAAAGTGCCTATTTATGTGGGAAAGTGATAATTGTAAATAGAAATTATTAAGACACTTAATGCAATTCACAAAAATATAGTATGTCATATAGATAGAAATCTGATGCAATATTGTAACTTAAATATTTCAAAAAAAAAAAAAAGAAACTAATTGTAGATGAGATTTAAGATACTTTGTTTTATTGCACATGTATTAATTATATGTGAATAAAAATCTAAATATAAGAATTCATATTAAAAAAATTAAATTATATTTTCGTTGATAAAATAAAACTTTTTAATTTTATCCCTATAAGAAATTTTAATTATTAATTATATTAGTAATAAATAATATATATATTTTTTAACTTTTATAAAAAGAAATGTGTGAAAAATATTTCAAAAAAGATAATATATATTTACAATATTCTTAAATTTTCTTAACATCGAACAAAAGAGTGGATAAAAAATAATCTTCTTACTATTTTAAATTTTAAAAGAAACGAGACAAATAAATGAGACACAATGTAATGAAAATTTACTCTTAACAGAGGCCTTAATAAAAAGAAATGATAATAAGATTTCATCCTTTTATTACTTTATAGGTGTGTGCTTACACAATTATAATAGAGGAATGAGTCGAAAGATTGTTCAGTAGTTCCACAGTTGTCAAGTAACAATGATCAGGGAAAATTAAGAAATGAAAGTATCTCAATAAACAAATCATTTTATCCAAATGACACATTACTCTATAAGAAATGATTAATACAAAAGAATTGATCATTTCAACATATAACAAATCTATCACTGTAAAGTTTTAAAATTAAGTAAACATATAAATAAAGTTGCCTTTACGTGCTATTTAATTATTTCATAAAATTTTGATACAATCAAACTTTTTTCATGACCACATTGATTATCCCGCACGCCCTGATTTTATAGCTAATATGATGAAACCTATTCATTCTAGCTACATAAATAAATTGCATTTAACTTAATTAACTCGATAGATCCATTACTAGCTACAACCATTAGGCCCAAAGCCAATTTGTAAGTTCGCTACATCATAGACTACATTGAACCTGCGCTGTTGCATATTACCAATAACCACAAGATTACTATCATCCTTATTTTCAACGAATGATAAGCATGCTTGAGATTTTTTGGCCACCAAAAGTATCCCTGAGAAATCTAAGTTAGTTGTCACTTCGCCATCATAGATCATCAAAATCTCTGGTAACACCACCTGCTCGAAGTTACTGAGGTCATAGCATGTGTCAAGTTTAAATAGTGGTGGTGCCATTGGGTAATTGATCATTTTTTCTCGAAAAATGCTGCGTAGGGCAGAGTAGGCAGTTGGTGGTAAGTAGGTAAATGGTGTGCCAGAGTCTAACAAAGTTCCAGGGCCGCTAAATATAGTAGGTGAAATGGCGAGCCTTTCTCCCCCAACAGAAATGGCAGTGAGATTGATGAAGTAGAAGGAGGGCATTTTTGGGTTGGTTAGCATCGGTGTATACTTCACACCAAGAGCTGGGCTACCTAGTTCGAGATATCCAACATTGTTGGGCCCTGATGGTAAACAATATGAGAATATATTATTATAGAATTGAGCAGTTTGGGAAATAATTGAAAGGGCACCTCGGCCAAGGCCTAATAACCCATCCACACGTCCAAAATATCCAGTGTTGTTATGTCCACAACCGAAGGGGATGTTTTGAATATTATCATCGGAGAACTTTAAGGTGTCTTGAATGAAGGAACCTTTAGTAATTGCATGACTAACATATTTTTGCTCGTAGAGACAGGTGAAGGTAGGTGAGCAACCAAATCGAGGGAGCTGGTTACAATAGTTAGAGAAGCATTCAATGGTGGTGAAGGTGGAGGACTGGGTCGGGTCATAAAATGGGTCTTTTTGGTTATAACAGTTAATGCAGGGGAGACATTGGGTCCATGTGAGATCAGTACCAGTATCGAACATAAGTGTGAAGAACTTGGTAGGGGTGCCTAGGCCAATGTTGACGATATAGTTCAAGACACCAAGAGAATAATCAATATTTGTCGGAAGCCCTGCAGAAAGGGAGCCTCCAACTAGGTTTAGGTGGGAGGTGGCATTGGCGGCCTGGCACTGGATGTATTCAACACGGGCTTGAACCTGATGGAAGAGATCAACATATGAAGGCTTGTATTGGTGTTTCAAGGATGAGCACGGGCCATGCTGGTGGACCACGTTGAGCTTGGAAGGGCTCGTTCCTGTAACAATTTGAAAAACTAATTAAGAAAGTTTTGACTTATTTGTTTCTTTTGCATCACATTTAAGCTTGTGATGTCTATTAAATGAGCTTATGCTTGTGATAAATAACAAATGAGCTTAATTTTTACATGAATTATAATTATTTTATAAAAAAATAGTCTCTACAAGGGTATTAAAAAATTATTGAAATCGCTCGCAAACTTTTATTCGAAAAGCTGCAAGAGCTGCTCGGCAACAATGACTTAATATCAATGACATGGTGGTCTCCAACAAGCTCTCGAGCTGATACTAGAAATATCTTATCTATTAGAAGCAAAAAGAAGAACATATTGAGAAGAATAAAATATGAGAGTAAAGAAGAAGAAGTCTCCATGAGAATAGAACTTTGAAGCTCTACTTAGGATAACTTGGAGGAGTAAACCAAGTGGAGGTGGGGTTTTATAGGCGGTGGATTATTACACATATGTGGGTTATTAGATATTTAATTTAGAAGATAAGTAATGTTTTAAGGGAAGATTAGGTGGTTGGAGAATTGATCAATAAAAGTTTTGGCCAATGAAGAAGGAAACAAATGTCTATTGCTTGGGCTTGTTCTTATATTACCATGCTGATTTTTTCTCAAGCTTATATTATATATGAAGTTATAATTTTTTTTGCATTCCTATCAATCCAAATTTTTTGAATGGTGTCGGCCGTCATTTTTTGCCCTATATTTGCTCTGGTAAAAACATAACAACTAATAATGAGTGTTGAAAAGTTAGAATATGCTTCTAGCTTTCCCTTGACCTAACTTGTTATTTTTTTTTAAGAAAAAAAAAGGAACACAAAATTTTTTTGATAGTATTCTGAGTGAGAATTTATCTTAGGCCATGGAAAAATTATCAATTAACTAGAGTGTTTTATATCGAATAGTTAGACTTTAACAAAATGGCTAATTTATTTTAAAAAATAAAAAAAAAACGATACTAACAAATAGAATAAATTTTTATCTACGTTAAGGATTTGATTGTTATGATAAATAAAGTTGTATTACTATATGGGACCTCAATTATGTTAGTTGAGCTTGTTGGGGGGTTGTACGGGTTCTCTATGTGCTTGGGTTATAATGTTTTGTACCAAATGTTTCTCCATTCCTGTATAGCACTGCAGTGCTTGATAGTCAAGTTTGAGATGGACAGAGAGAGGAGCATTGCAGTTCTCTAGATTTTGATTCTATAACAATGTTAGTCATACCAGAGACATTAATTGGAGTCTCTAGGCACACTAAACCTGGTACAATACTGTTAAAAGTGGGGCTAGACTTTCAGGGGTATCAAAATGTAATACAACCCGAAACCTGACCCAAACCATAACCAATTTTTTTTTTTTTTGTTTGGGTTAACTCTTTTTATATGATTTAGACTTGGGTTTGTAACTCCAAACCATATGTAAAATTTGGTTAGGTTCAAGTTTTCAAGAAAACTTGAAACAAACTTTTTTTAAAATTTTTTTTTTTTAACTTGAAATAAAGCTAGATTGACCAGTTTATAATCCCAAGTCACCTATCTCATCACTCTGTCACTGTATGATTGTGTCTCACTCACTGTATCACTGTGTCACTCGCATTACTCTCTTATCACTACATCATAGTGTTGCCACTGCCAAGCTGCCACCATGTTGCCCCTGCTGCTACTATCATAGTGGCACCATACCCCCTGTGCTACCACTGCGACATCTCAAGTAGAGAGCGAGAAAGAAAGAAATATGTACAAATTCAGCCAATTTTCATTGTGAATTTCTTAGTGTTGTGTGGCTCTGGGTTTTTTTGTATTCCAAATTTGCCGACTTAAAATCCTAACATTTTTTCTACTGGATTTCCTCTTTCTTATTGGTAGATGTTGTATGGGTCTCTTTCCCTATTCAATCTTGTGAATGGAAATTTTACTCAAAAAAAGTGCCTTTTTATGTGGGAAAGGGATAATTGTAAATAAAAAATAGTATGTCATAAAGATAGAAATCTGATGCAATATTTTAACTTATTATATATATATATATAAATTCATCAACAAAATTAGCAACTAAACTTTTGCACCTCGAATTTTTCCATATGTCTAGTAAAAAACGCCAAAGTTAACCAACAAAGGAGGAAGGAAGGAAGGAATGGTTTAACTTTTTTCAAAATATTGTTGAAATTTTTTTTTCCCTAAGTGGCATGCAATTGATGTAGGTTCTATACAATAGTAGTAATTTGAAAAAAAAAAAAAAAATAAAAATAAAAACAAATAAAAAATAATTAAAAAAAATTAAATAAACCTTGCACTATTACATGCCTTGAAAATTCGTTTAATTTTCCTCCCAAAGAGGTTTCAATTTAGGGGTGGGAGAAAAACATTCAAAAATCAACATTGCAAATTAACCAAAAATTCAACTGGATTTGGACTTGAATTTCACTAGTCTGGCCTCGTATTTTATAGTGAATGCAATTACCAAAACTTTCCTTACCGGGTAGAGGTGCATTGAAAACTAAAAACAAAAAAAAAAATCATCAGAAATATTTTTAGAAGCACAAGAAAAAAAAAAAAAAAAAAAACAATTTAAAGACCTTTGCATTTAATTGAGCAGTAAGTTTTGTTTCTTTTCCCTGTTCCATTTTGACTAAAAAGGAATATCCAATTTTTAAACTCCATTAATAAATTTTTCGTGACCGGTATGATAACCCAGTTTAAATCATATTTTATGCCACATACGGAAAAATTCCAATCGATTGCAAAAAAGTTAGACATATCATATCAGCGAATTTTCCAAAATCAAATTTTAATATTTTTCAAACAATGGTGTGGTCTTCGTAGTGTTTTGATTGATAACCTTCGCAAAGAGTTACCGATTTTAGCCATGGGATTGGAAAAATTTTCAAAGGCTTTTAAAAAAAAACTTCTTTTGAAAACCGGCTCTCTGATACCACTTGAAAGTTCATAGGATGTTAGGGCCTCTTGAACTTAATCCAAAAGCTATATAAAGAGGAGAGTGTGAAATTGGGAAAAACTTTGAAATCTCCCTGGACATATGCTTATACATTAGTAACATCCAGAGAGACACGACATTTAAAGAGGTGAATAAGGATGCCACCAGATTATTATAACGAACGGTATTCATCGCGCGTAAGTTCATTTCATACGATTTACTGCTATGTTTTGCCTGCGGGGTAAGTGATATACTTCATAGAGAGTGCTCTTACTTTATATGATTTAGTGATTAACTGCCCCGATATAGCGAAACGATCAATACGTACTACACCACACTACCAACCACCACGCCTGGAGTGTGACCCTTCATTCACTTTCACGCTACACATCGGTACTCTGCCTTGTCGGGTGTCAAACCCGATTTGACCTACGGGTCCACATCCTTAGGAGGCACCCCCCCCCAAGTATTGCACTAAGCTAGTGTCTTCTCCTTTTAGCCCCCACGGCTAGGCGAAGAAAGCCTTACATAAAATCACTTCCACCTTCCCCGGCTCGCGACGGAGTCGCCGGGTGTCGTCCTATTGACACCCAACGGAAATCTTCTTTCTTGACGTAAATGTTTAAATTACTCGAAAAGACAAGTCCTTGAATCCGGAATGGTTCACACTAAGATTGCGAGTTCGCCGGCCAGCAACTCCGAGTGTTGTGGTCCCCCACCACGACTCCCTCTTGAGTTTCCTCACTCACCGAGCGAAGTCTTCTCAACAGGCACTCATATTCAAGCCGTGCGAGCCCGTCAATTACCTCATGCGTCTGCCGCGTTGCTCTATGAGATGCGCTCGTCCGCGTCTACTTTCAAGTTTCCCCCACAAGAAACGAAAGCTACAATGGCTGCCCAAAGACACTTAAACAAAGTTTTCATTGCCAAAAGCTAAATCAAAGCTCTCCAAATGAGGCTCATTAATTGCAACATCTGAGCTCCTCTCAGTCTTAAGGGCACGGCGCGAACTGTATGGCACAATTAAATCAACATTCGCTTATCATTATAATATGCGGATCACTTATACATGCTCTTGACGTGGATGCGAGTGGGGGCCCGATAACAGGAGTATAGATATGCGCGTGTGCGTTTCTATGAGTGCGTTTTAATGTTTCAGTACACATGTACCTCCATCTCACGTCTAGCATCTTTAACGCATTATTCATGTGAGGCCCGGGACGATTTGGACGATCAGAAGAAAATGGTTACATCGTCCAGGCCGATCTCATGATCGTCCTGGCCGATTAGTTCAAATCAGATTTCAATCGCCCTGAGCATCGCCCTGTTTTTAAGCTGGCCGATATAGATCGTCCAGGCCATCATCCTGGTCGATCATGCGATCGTCCCGGCCGATGTGATCGTATCAATCAACCATTAATGCTCCCTTGATTTTCCTGCATCAATTAAGGCATTTAATTTGGTAATTTCGTCCAGGCCGATCCTTGGATCGTCCTGGCCGATAATTTAAAATACAGTTATACCTTAATTGTCAATGGCGGCTTGATTCTTTCTGAATTGAGCTTATCGTCCTGGCGATACAAGTATCGTTCCAGGCCGATCTGTTGACGGCTGCCTTAATGAGGATGCCCCTAATTCAGGGTTTTCTGATTTTGGACAGATCGTCCAGGCCGATATTAATATCGTCCCGGACGATGTTACCAAAAGCAGAAATCATATAGGGAAGCAAGAAGATTTTCTACCAAGTTAATACATAAATACAACAGACTCAAGAAAGGAAAAAGGATTACAAACTGACACAGACCTAGTCTACCCAATTCTTGAGCTGATTCCAGATTGCAGTCTGAACGTGTGGACCTTGAAACGTTAGCACATAAGGCAATCATAGAGAAATAAGGAAAACTGTTTGCTATCATCAAAATCATAATCAATAGATCCGTAACAATTTAGACTTGGGTTTGTAACTCCAAACCATATGTAAAATTGGGTTAGGTTCAGGTTTTCAAGAAAACTTGAAACAAACCTTTTTTTTAATTTTTTTTTACTTGAAATAAACTAGAATACCAGTTTATAATCCCAAGTTCACCCTATCCTCAATCAAGCCATCCACATATCAATGTCTCATTGTCTGTCTCACTTCACTTATATCGACTGCGTTGTCCACCCTCCGTGCCCATCCTGATATCCTATCAAATCGCATAAATAACTTAGATTGCTCATACCTCACACCATGAATCGCGATCTCGTTGTGGGGTTCTATATACCCCCTCAATCTGGTAACTCTCCTTAAGTATGCACTTCTCAACATCCTCATTAAGTATACGTTCGCACTACTCACACTCGTTATATCCTTAGCACCACCACTTTATATAACCCAGGATCCCCGCATATATGTCATGTCTCTCTAGCTGCACCTCTCGCTCTATTCCTTATCGCCTCTCGAAAAAACAACGTACCTACTCGCCTCCGTGATAGCGCCTGCGCGACGGACAAACTAATGGAGGGCGACATCAAGCTCCTCTATTGACCGCTCGCGCTTCCACTTGTTGCTGGCATAGAACAATACCATCGCCATCGCGTGCCCGACATTCTTCAAGTTAGGGAGAAGCGAGGAAAGAAAGAAAAAAAATATGCTTACCAAACAGCCCAAATTTCATATATGAATCTAGTGTTGTGTGGCTCTTGCTGGTCGACGTATGACGTACTCCGTAAGACAGTGTACGATTACATACCCCTATATCAGTCTACCAACATATCTCCTACCCTACAATAGAGAGTGGTTTCCTTCGGAGGCGTTTTTTTTGTTATAACGCTACCTATCTCTCTCAAACTCATCCGCCCTCCACCGATCCCTTTAAAATCCCTAACATTTATTTTTACCTGGATTGTTCTGCTTTTTTTCTGTGGTTAAGATGTTTGTATGCCGCTTAAGGATATTATATCTTACAACTTTCCCATTAATAAGCCTCTATAATCTACCCTGGCACTTCACACCGGAAGCAATCGGATCAGATCCTTTCCTGCGCACAATACATACCAAGCGTCGCTCATCTTTTACTAGGCCCCTCTTTTCGTTCTGTGCTTACCGTGTGCCTCTCGTGGCATATTGATACACACATACACGATAGCCTCAATGATCACTTCGTGCGTGAGTGTATGTTTCAATGCAGCAACTAGGTCAAGTCCTAGAATCACGCGTAGATTACGTCTATAACGCCTCCCGACGGAGTACGTACCATTCTGGTGTCCTAAGATGTTTCACTCGGCCGCTCGCGACGAAAGCACATCAAGACCCATCTAATCTATCGACATACATTTTAGCATCTCTTACTTCCCTTAGCCTCGCGGAATCAATTCTTTGCCAAATTGTACAGTCGCGATGCGGCCACATGTCTTGAAAGATAAGGGCGTCGCCGTTTCTAAAATCACTCCTCACTACCCAGCTAGACATCTTATGTGTACTCGCAACTCTTACCGTTTCAAACTTACAGACCACTCATTACATTCATTATTATACTCCAATATTCTAGAACTATCTACGGCACTCCCGTCTCCGACTGCATAATCTCTTCCTTTGCCAGCCCACCATGAGATCAGTTGGCCAAAATACCTTGTTTTTAGGGAATAGGAGATAATGTGTACTCTAGCTTTTACAGCAATTCAACTCCCCTTCACAATAATAACTCAATACTGATAATTTTTACAAGTCCTGCCCCTCGTGTCCGTCCACACCCATCCTCTCCACGAGCTTTCTACTCGAGTGAGCTGTACAAAATAGGGGGAAAAATGGGTTATCGTCAATATATCAAACCATTAATGAATCTCTCTTGTTCGTGATTTGCAAATTATCTCTCTTTTAAAAATATTAAATTTTAAAAAAATATAAAAAAATAAAAAAAAAATATTTTTTTTTAAAAAAAAAAAAAAAAAAACCACAATTTAATTATCTCGTAGTTATTGAGATTTTTAAGGATGATTTACCTATGTTTTTATTTGCAAGTAATATTTAAATGTTTATCTATATTATGTATTCATATTATCTCCTTGAATAAAAATACTTAAAATATAAAGTAATTTCATATTATCGTTTCAAAAAAATTAAATTATTATCCGATTTTGATTTAAAAAATGTAAAAATTTTAATTTTATTCCGATTTTTAGAGAAACTTTTTTTAATATATATATTATGTAAGTGAGATAAAAAAATATATTATATTTATTAATATATATATACTATATTATATATATATATATTAATATTATATATATTAAACTTTTTATAAAAAAAGAAATGTTGTGAAAAATATTTTCAAAAAAAAAAAAGACATTATTTTTTCAAATTCTTAAATTTTCTTAGCATTGTAATCAAAAAAAGAGTGATGATAAATAAAATATAATCATTCTTACTATTTTAATAAAAGCTCATTATCAGAAATGAATATTCCATTGTGCAAGTGACAAAGAACATATTATTGAGAACAGACGGCATTATTAGCACTCATAGTTAGCTGACAAGTTCAAAACTTATAAAGTAGTGAATTAGCATTAAAAAGAATAGCTAAGTCCAAATCTTAATAATCAAAAGGATATACATAATGTATTGTGTTATGGAACAAAGTGAGGATGGCCAGGGCAAATTAAATTCTCAAATACTACAATTCAGAAAAATTGGTATTTTACATTGAATGAATCTTGGAAAGAAAAATCCAATATAGCATTGCAATTTTTTTTTTTTTTTAAAAGGAAAGAGCCAATATAAATGAGACACAATGTAATGAAAATTATCTCTTAACAGAGGCTTATTAAAAGAATGATAATAAGATTTCATCCTTTTTATTACTTTATAGGTGTGTGCTTACACAATTAATACTAGGAATGAAGTCAAAATACTGATTTAGTGTTCACAGTTGTCATGTAAACAATGATCAGGCAAAATTAATAAATGAAAGTATCTCAATAAACAAATCATTTTATCCAAATTACACATTACTCTATAAGAAAAATATTAATACATAAGAAATTGATCATTTCAACATATAACTAATCTATCACTATTAATTTTTTAAATAAACTAACATATAGATAATATCCATTTGTCAATTCCTGAGCTCCTCTTTTGTAAATGGCAAATCATTATCATAATAACAACAACTTTATTGTTTAACTAAAAAAATATCATTACTTTTATTGCGAAGGAAACATTA